>NC_143481.1:61367725-61519841 GCF_027475165.1 Benincasa hispida | reverse complement strand
GGAGTTCCCAAAATACTCAAGATTAAGGTCATATCACCTATGGTCATTATAGTGAGATGTAAGTCTCAAGTATCAACGGCGAAAGAGACGAATCATCTCGTGGTCTGGTCTTATACAAACTCTTTGTATAGGACACCCCTGCTCGGATGTCTCCACATGAATGGTCAAGATCAGACCATCTGTAGTACTTCATTATACTTATAAAACTTTACAAAGCGAACCATATCCATGTGTCACTAGGATAAGGTATCCCTCCTTAATTCGTATACTACAGACCTTTTAGGTTATTACTTAAGGCATGATTCACTTGTAAATCTTATATACATGCTTAAGTTTACATACAATAACCACAGAACTTTGCTTATTAGATATGAGTAAATGCAAATAAAATAACTCTTATTTTATTCATAACAATATGTACAAAGTTTACAAACTACGAGACTCAAAGAGAATTAGGACACCAATCCCAACATGATGATCCAACTAGTCCAGATTTTCAAAAGGTTCATTGTCATCCATTTGTCTTCACTACTAATCTGATTAATAAGTTATTCAATCAAACAGTGTCTGTCGGTATTCTTGAGAAATAGCCTTCCTGGAGAAAGCTTGCCTAAGAAAGGGCAACTATCTACTACAATCTTGAGCTCCAAGTATGTTGTTCTTCACAAAGTTGGGATCTTCAACTGGTGTCCCTCTTCTCACAAGTTTGGGTTATTAGTTTCTCTTGTTACTTTGTTATTCCAGATTGGTACTGGTGTTCCAATTGATTTTGGGACCTTTGCACTCAATCAGATCAAAAGGCACATTGGGTCACAAGCCTTAAAACTACACATCTGCTATCCTCGGTTGATATGTGGTGTTTTGTTGGCGCAAAAATCGGATTTTATTGGTCCTGACGAAGCTATTGGCCCTGCTCTTACACAAATTTCATTCAAATCTTCTCCAAAACTTTCACGTGCTTGTCCTTGCTGCTCCTTCTACAGCAACCTAAGTTGATGGAATGAGTCAGGGGTTCATATAATCTTCTTTTGGAAGTCGTGTTCTACAACATCTATCTACTGAACTCAAAGAGATTGATGATAAGCTACTAAAGCAACAGAACCAAAGAGAAGTTGTGGCAAGGTTGTTATAAACAATACGTGCAACCTTGACACGTCCTGCTGAGGCATCTTGTTCTCATGCTTAGTCTTCGTTTTTAAGCCAGAAAGAGGGAGATAATGTTGGATGTTGTTGATAATGGTTATGATGGTTATGGTTCTTTTATTGTTTGGAGTTTCTGGTTTAGTGGTTCCTTATTGATGACTTATTGATTTGTTTTTGATGTTGTGTCTATGTTTTTTTTATTTTTTGAAGACTATGTTGTTTTATTTTGGCTATTTTGACTGAACTTGTTGTTACTATGTTTGTTAAGACTTTGTTCTTGATATTTCAGACTTACTAACTTTTGTTAGTTTTATTCAGCCATAAAAATATAAGCCAAAGGGGGATTTTGTTGGAGATTTCATTATAATTGGCTTTATATTTTTCAAAGCCTTGGTTTTTGTAGTTGTTGCATCAAAAGTCTTAACGTCGGGTTTAGATATCATAATATTTTTTTCCTAATCTAGAAATTTTTTGCAGATTGGTTTTGTCCGATATTTTTCTTTATTGCGGCACGACTTTTTTTTTCCTCCTATTTGGGAGATGTTTTCTTTTTTGGATCGTCTATTAAAAAGGGTGTTTCGGTAAGATTTTAAATGTGTGGAGAGTGTTTATTATACCAATTTGGTTATTGAGAGCAGGACTACTGTTGTACTTCGGCCAAACTATTATACATCGTGTTCTTGCTCGTTTGCTCACCATTCTATTGTACAAGTTTTTTATCTGTTGATTACAACATCTTGAAGATTATCACGACTTAAAGGGAGCCTAAACCCTAGTTACCAGAGAAGGTATTCTCAGTCTTAGGGGGAACCTAAGACTCAGCTTCAAAGAAGAAAGTTCTCCATTTAAGGGAGATCCTAAAATTCATCAATGAAAGGAGTTCACTAACCTAAGAGGAAGATATCGTAGTGAGAGGAGTCTCATCACTAATATCAAGCTTAAAGGGAATCAAAGTACATTTAAGAGGGAGTTTCACATCTAGGAGGAGCCTAGGTGATCTGGGAGTTGAGCTCTACGAAGACACTATAGTAATTTGTGTATTATAGATAAGTACTACATTGTAAATTACTTAACTCATCATTATTAGTGGATTCTCTTTCCTGGGCACACAGCCCCCTAGACGAAGGTGGTTTATAACCGATCTGGGTTACCAACTCCCAAGTTCATTTATCTTTATTATTGTTAGAATTTTGTTGTTACAATACTTGTTAATGCTTTCTGTTTAACGCTTTTTCAGTCTTGTAGAAAGATAACATAGACACATTGTAGAAATTGATTTAGCTTTACTATCCCATTTTTGGTTAAACTTAGATCTTTGGGATGATGCTTTTTCTCTTGCAGTCTATTTGATAAATAGACTCCTTGCATTAGTCCAATAAAATATATCTTCCTTAGAAAAGATTTTTTGAACTAAACCAAACTACTCCTTTCTAAAAACTTTTGGGTGTCTATGTTATCCCTCATTGAGATCCTATAACAAACATAAACTAGATCCTCGTTTAGTTCCTTATCTCTTCTTGGGATATAAATGTTTATCTAAAAGTGGTAGAATGTATGTATCTAGACATGTACTATTTGATGAAATTCAATTTCCAGCCTTTCAAATTTTTCAACCAAATTAGTCAACCTCAAATACATGTTCTATTACTCAACATTTATCTATCTTGCAGTGTTATCAGCCTATATCTACTCAGCCAAATGTACCTGTTTCTTCTTCAATCAATCCTAACCTATCAAATCAAACAACAACAGCTCCTTTGCGTCCTATTACACCTTGTACAAATGAAATATTGAAAGTCTTTCATCTTCTTTAGCTCATCTTAATCTCATTCCTTCACAAGTTATATCTCATACTTCATCATCCAGCTTTTCCTTTACATCTCTTCCTCAATCGTCCTCTCTAAACACTTCCTCCCATGCCAAATCAATCTCTGTCCGATCCTAACAATAATGAGGATATATTCTTGAAGGAATCATTGATGACGAAAATGGGATCGGACCCAAAAATCAAAATTTACAGAACATTAATTTTACAGAAAACAAACATACAAATTATGCATCTAATTAAAAACAACATACTTGGAATAAATTGCAGAAAAATAAAATGAGTTTCAGAAAGTCTTATCTTTGAAGAACGTTCTTCAATTGTAAAACCCTCGATCTGAAAGACACCACCATGATGGAAACCACTATATTCTCTAAGTGAGAATTCAGGAGTTTGTGTGTGCTCTAGCTATTTTGTAAGAGGTAATTGAGAGAGATGAAAGGAGATGAAGATTGTAAAGAAATCTTGGAACTCATAGAACATTTCTATCAATTTCCATGAGAAAGAAGAAGAATGAACGAGATGCCTCCCACTCTCATGATGTAGAGAGAAAAAAGGGGGAGGGAGTTACAACTCCCTCCCAAAATTGATTTATTAAAAAATAAATAAAAATAATTTTTTTAATAAACCAATTAACATATATATTTATATAATAACTACCTTATTATATAATATATATATTAAACTATATGTTATATCAAATATAACATATAACCTATGGTTTCTATATTATATCAAATACAATATAACCTATAGTTTCAATTCTCTCTCATCAATGACTTTTCATATAAATCCAATTATATTAAATTTAATTATATGAATCTAATTCACATATTAATATTTGAATCATATTCAAATATTTATTTCCTCTCTAATAAACTTTATATTATAATGTATCAAATACATTATAGTAATTATATCATATATAATTAGATTAAAATAATTATATCACATATAATTAATTCCCTCAATTAATTTGAACAATTCAAATTAATCCAAATATTGATTCTCAATCTTGTTCATAACAGCATTGCTACAAAATTGTAGGAAACTTTCAGGTAAAGTTTCCAGGATAAAGCTAACCTGACTGGCTTCATCGATAACAGGCTCATCCATCTCCGCCACATTGAAGTGGACCATCATGTTGAGAACATGTTCTCTAACAGATGCCCCTTCTTGCATACAGACATTGAAGATGTATTTGAGAGCAATGTGCCTGAGCTGTGCGGACGATTGTCCGAACATTCTCCTCAGAGACTCCATGATCTCACGGGTCGTGAGCATGAGCTCATGCTTATTGGCCAAGACTTTAAAAAGGCTTGCCAAAATATACGCTTGGGCTCTTGTTTTCCTGTGTCCATCGCTCATATGCTTCTCGAACATTTCGATTAGTATTTGGAGCTAGAATGAGAGGACACTCCTCCATTAGGACAAAACAGAGATCATCAATGATCAGTATAGTGTTGATTGTATATTTCCAAGTCGTGTAATTATCGCCTGTAAGTTTGTCGACAACGAGTAAATTAAAAGTCACGGAAGTCATTATGAATTAATTTGCTGAAACCATATAAATTATTTATATTAGTATATTTGTATTAAACCACTTAGAAAAATCAATCAATTTTAGCAAAATAATCTAATATACCCTAAGTGACATCTATTTTGCAATGATGCTTTAGTGAGACAGACCAAAAACCACTGTAGGGTGATCAGGTGCCCCTTCACTGAAATAAGACTATCTCAACCGACAGACAAAACAACTCCTTATTACTGTAACTATCAGTCACCATCTTTCGGTCCAAAAATTGTTAAACTCACTTAACATTTCTTGTAACTGTAACCCCTTATTTTAGATTCTAAAGTTTCACCCTAACGAACCAACTGTAAGAAAAAACTGATTGGGACAAAAACTAAAGTAACCTTTATTCATTTTTGAAGTTTGAATAAAGCATCATGCAAAAATGCCACTCGTAGGGGGACACTCAAGGTGCCACGAGGCCATGCATGAGACTTTACTTCAAACTAATGAGAGAGACCGAGGGATGCATTGTCACACGTCCGCTCCACTTACAATAAATACTCTCTTCATTCACCTTGATATTCATCTATACAAACACCATCCGTAGGGGGACACTTAAGGTGCCTCGAGGCCAAGTATAGATCTCACAGTGTGAACTTGTAGGGAGAAATATGAAGAGAATAAAATGAAGTATCATCTACCCATTTTCCTCCCACTCATCGTTTTTCCTAGGGTTAATTAACTTAGGAAAATAAAGCTACCGATTTTAACTAAGTGATTGTTTTTGTCATTTTCTTTGGATAGTTGAACAACTTTTTTTTTATTAAAGTTCATTAAACACTTTAACAAATGTTAACTAATAATTTCATGCTTGTAACAAATCTATCTAATTCACCTTTCCAGGTAAGTTCTCCGGTAGGGGTGCTATGTTTCCGTCAACTTAAATACCCCAGCCTAGATAGAACTAGCCTTAGACAAAAGGTCCCTAGTAAGTTCCCAGGTCGGGGTATTACGTTTCTGTCAACTTAAATACCCCAGCTTAGACAGAACTAGCCTTAGACAAAAGGTCCCTTATAGATACATTTGTTACAAATTTAATCTTTTAAATAAGAATCAATTTAATCCTGATTAAAAGATTAGACTAAATTTTTAATCTCTTAGAAATGTGATCTTAGGTCTATATGATTCAAATTTTAAAGTGAAATTGCATTGTATGCCAAATACATTTTAAGAAACCAAAGTCATGGCTTCAATCTTTTTGTAATTGCAGATGTGGCAATCACATAGCAATCACAAGAAATCAGATAGCAATCACATAACGGTCAAATAGAAATCAGATAACAATCAAATTTTCAGACGGAAGTTTTTTAACATGTTTGCAAAAAAGCAAAACCTAGGGACATGTGCCCAATTTTCAATTTTTTTTAATTAAAGTTGCAATTGCCCCAATTTTAAAACCATTTTAAAAAATGAAATTTAACCTAAGGTTTGCATGCAATCCTGATTTATTGATTTTAATTTCTAATTTCATTTTGTTATAAAAATTATAAGGAAATAAAATAAATTAAAACCATACATTGTATCCATTGACATACTATAGTAAATTATAACAATTATAAAATACCTAAGGTAATGTCATGCTTCATGCAATGTCATTCATTACTAACATACATAACAATTATATACTAAAGTAATGAAATTATTAAAAACATAATTCAAACATACATTCATGCTATATATTATAACTCTTATAATATAAATGATGCATGTTATGTTATTAATGCATACATGTATATATTATAAATTTATACTATATGATGTACGAGCATGCTTTAAAACTAAATCATGCAATTATATATATTGTAATACTCATAATATAAATGATGCATAAGATTAAATGCATAACCTATGGTAGGATTTCATACTATATGGCATACATTATGGCATATACTAATAAAATTTTAAATCATACATCACAGGCATAATTTAAAGGCAATTAATGGACTGAGATTGGACACTAAAACAAAATTAAAACTAATTATTACAAATAATAGTCATTCGATTCGAAACAGGTGAACTGAGCCTTGAACCGCTCGAACCACACCACGTACAACTCGAACCAGCCATGAACCGGTCTGGAAGAACCCAACCAACTCGAATCGGTGAACCCACGAACTGAACCGGACCAGCAAACCACAAACCACGTGCGAACTAGGGCCAGACCACACATTCTCTCCGTCTCAGAGCGTCGTGAACCCGTGTCCTAGCGTCGCGATGCTACGGGGATGACTTTCGTCTGTCGCATCGCAGCGTTGCGACACTACTGTACAATTTCGAACTTCTTCGAAACGCCTCCATTTTGGCCTTGTTTTCTCCAAAAATCGGTCGAGAACACTACGAGCGACTCAAAACTTAAATGTACAAACTCGTAAGCAAAATTATGCCCCAAAACAGGGGCTCTCACAAAACAATTTTGTAAATTCAAAGCAATAAACTAAATGCCCAATCCCGTAAACCATCCATAATTGCCAACAACATTCATCAACATTCTAAAGGAACTCTAAATAGAGATCCAATGAGTGAAAGTGGATCGTTCCAAATTTCATTGAGAAAGAACACAAACAATTACTGTTTACAAGAACAGATTAAGCATAAATAATAAATTACAAGCATGCTTCTTTAATTGAATAAGGGATAGAGTATGCAAACCTTTGAAGAACTCTTTCTTCAAGTATCCCTCGATCGTTCAGCAACTCGTTCAATAGAAAGAACTCGAATGCAATAATTAGAACAACCAAGAGCACGAACTGAAGAATCCTTGATCATATCAATACAACTTGATCCTCGACCCTCGAACAGAACAAGAACACCACCATAAGAGTTATCTTGGTATTTTCGGTGTGAGAATCCAGGAGTTGTGGTGTGTGACTTTGGATAGAGGAATGAATGAGGTAGACGATCAAGTAGATGATGGAGTAAGTGGGAAAAGGAAGCTATCTATCGTATAGACTTGATACTCGATCGTGTAGAAGAAGAAGCCTATCGTATAGACTTACTACTCGATCGTGTAGTAAGGAGTAACTATCGTATAGTAAACTCGATATTTGATTGTTTAGGCTGTGAGATGCTATCGTTTAGTAAAACTATTTTACTCGATAGTCTTTTATTTTGTGAAACGATACAATGAATCAACAACCACTGATTTTGGAAAACCATTTTCCTTTTTATCTCACAGTTACCATAACTGTGCAAAACCTCCCACTCAAGTCAGTTATTAAAGAAAAATAATACTTAATTGTCATATAATTAATATATTATAACTAAATATAATAACCAACTTACCATATTATATTTATAACTTATAGTTTAATATTTCATCATATGAAACATATAAACCATAGTTCTTTTTCTATTTTATGGTATTTAATATAAATCATATTTATATTAATTCCTCCAATTAATAATGTATCAAATACATCATATCAATTATATTACATATAATTGAATCAATTTAATTATATCATATATAATTAAATTTCCTTTTGTTAATTTGAACATTTCAAACTAACCCAAAATTTGATTCTCAATTTGAACTCATTAAGCTATCTAAGGGACCTTATGGACCTGTAGCTTGAAGCTCCAATGGTATATGAATAACTGACTAAACTTTTTAATCACGATATCCATCATCCATTAACTGTTGGTCACTCCACTAAAGACCAACAGTTACACTCTTCGCACTACAAATATATTTTTGTGTCCATTGGATATAACTAATCAACAGTGTGATGACCCTTCATAAATCGTTCGTAAGTACAACTAGGCCAATTTACCGTTTTGCCCCTATAGTTACATCTAACTCCTTAAGTACCACTAATTCCTCTAATGAACAATAAGTCATAGTCTTACTATGACGAAGTCCTCTCTTCCAAAGAGAGGGTGTGGCCACTATGTTCAAAACAAGGAATCAGCCCCTAAGGGAGCAACTTATCTACTAATCCCTACTTTGGGGAATGAGTGAATTCCGTCTTGTGTAGCTGAGTTCCCAGCTCCCGAATCAGACGAATCCCCAAAATATAGGCTTGTTAAGTTGGCAATCTAGCCACCCGCACCTATACAAATCAAAGGACCGCCCTCATGAGCAGGAGTTCCTAACTCACTCAGGATTAAGGTCATGTCACCTATAGTCATCCTAGTGAAATGTAAGTCTCAATTCTAAACGGCGTTATATATAGAGACGAATCATTTCGTGGTCCGATCTTATACAAAATCTTTATATAGGATACCCCCGCTCGCATGTCTCCACATGAATGGTCAGGATCAGACCATTTGTAGCATTTTACAACACTTGTAACATCTAAAAAGCAGGTCGTATTCGTAGTGTCACCAGGATTAGTTATCCTTCCTCTATCCTTATACTACAGACCATTTGGGTTATTACTTAAGGCATGATCCACTTGTATGTCTTCACATACATGATTAAGTTACATAAAATAACCTCGGATCTTAGTTTATTGGATTGAGTAAAAGCTTATAAAATAACATTTATTTTATTAATAACAATATGTTTATAGAATATTTACAAACTACGAGACTACCAGGAGAATTAGGACACCAATTCCAACACATTCATCATATGAATTATAAAGAATGAAAAAATTCCACTAGAAACTGTAAAATTATTCCGAAATTTTGGAAAAATTTTGAGCCAAAACCCCTGCTCTGGTACCAATTAAAGGAACCATTGAAGGTCCTTGAGCAGAAATGAGATCGGACCTAAAAATCTAAATTTACAAAACATCAATTTTACAGAAAACAAACATATAGATTATATGTCTAATTAAAATACAACATGTTTGGAAGAAATTGCGTAAAAATAAAATGGGTTTCAAAAACCCTTACCTTTAAAGACCGTTTTTCAATTGTAAAACCCTCGATCCGAAAGACATCACCACGATGGAAACCACTGTATTCTCTAGGAGAGAATCCAAGACTATGTGTGTGCTCTGGCTATTTTGGAAGAGGGAATTGAGAGAGATGAGAGGAGATGAAGATTGTAAAGAAATCTTGGAACTCACAGAACGATTATGTAAAAATTTCCAGGAGGAAGAAGAAAAATGAACGAACTGCCTCTCACTCTTACGATGTAGAGAGAAAAAATGGGGAGTTTCCCAAAATTGATTTTTTAAAAATAAATAATAAATCAACTAATATAGATATTTATATAAGAACCTTATTATATAATATATATATTAAACTATATGTTATATCAAATATAACATATAACCTATGGTTTCTATTTTGTATCAAATAAGATATAACCTATAATTTCAATTCTCTCTCACCAATGACTTTTAATATAAATCACATTTATATTAAATTTAATTATATGAATCCAATTCACATAATTAATATTTGAATCATATTCAAATATTTATTTCCTCTCTAATAAACTTATATTATAATCTACCAAATACATTATAGTAATTATATCATATATAATTAGATTAAAATGATTATATCACATATAATTAATTTGAAAAATTCAAATTAATCCAAAAATTGATTCTCATTAATTCTCGTTGAGCTACAAAGGGGACCTCATGGATCTGTAGCTTGAAGCTCAAATGGTATGTGAATTATTAACTAAACTCCTTTAATTAAATTATTCACCATCTGTTAACTGTCGGACACTCCACTAAAGATCGGCAGATGTACTCTTCGCACTACAGATATATTTCTGTGTCCATTAGATATAACTAGTCACGATGACCCTTCACAAATTGTTCGTAAGTACAGCTAGGTCAAAATTACCGTTTTGCTCTTATAGTTACATCTAACTTCTTAAGTACCATTGATCGCTCTAGTAAATAATAAATCATAGTTCAACTATGACCAAACCCCTCTCGGGCCAGGAGAGGGTATGGCACCACATACTTCAAGCCCCGGAATCAACCCTTAAGGGAGTAATTTATCTAATTACCTTGACGTTGGGGAATGAGTGAATTTCTTCTTGTGTAGCTATGTTTCCAACTCCCCAATCAGACGGATCCCCAAAATGGTAGGCTTGTTGAGTCGGCGATCTGGCCACTCTCACCCACACAAATCAAAAGACCACCTTCATAGGCAAGAGTTTACAACTCACATAGGATTCAGGTCATGTTACCTATAGTCATCTTGGTGAAATGTAAGTCTCTATTATAAACGAAGTTATATAATAAGACTAAACATTTCATGGTCTGATCTTATACAAACTCATTTGTATAGAATATCCTCGCTCACATATCTCCATATGAATAATCAGGATCAAATCATTTGTAGCATTTTACAACAATTGTAAGTTCTACTGAAGGAAATCGGATTCGTGATTTCAATGAGCAGCAGAACAAGATTATTCCAAATAATAATCATAAATGAATATTACATTTACAGTCGACTTCAAATAAACGGTTATACAAATCATACATAAATTACAGCATGAATAACTACAAATGCTCAAAGGGAAAACTGTACGAACATTTGCATATGCGTCTCCACGCTCCGTTGCGCGGCCGCTCGAACAACAGCAACCTCAAATGCTCGATCTACACGAACGCAAAAAACACAACACGAACACTTCGCGCTCATCTTCAACGATCACCTCGGTTACGAACTCCTCTGCAACACGAATAGCCTCGATAACACTATGAACGGCCTCCAGAAAACCTCGCCGGTGTCGAGTTGAGTAAGAAACCACCAACAAGGCTACCTTGGTATTCTCGGTGTGAGAATCCAGAGGGTGAGCTCTGTTCGGACTTGGTATGAGGCAGACGAAAGAGGAAACACCGATCGCGTACACGACTGGGCAAGTGGGAAATGGTGGAGACCTATTGTATAGGTTGATACTCAACCGTTTAGATAAAGCTAAGCGATCGTCTAGATAAAGCTATGCGATCATTTAGCTCATCGTTTAGCTCGGTATGTCGCCTACAGACTACACGATCGTTTACTTAGGGCAATCGATCGTCTTGTAAAATTATGCGATCATTTAGTAAATAATGCACGATCGTTTAGCTCGTTACTACATGATCGTTTAGCTCGCCCAGCCATCATTTAGTAAATTCATATTTACTTGGCGACCCTATGAGTTTCTTTTGCACAAGAGAGAAAACTCAAAAAAACTTTTTAGCATTTGTAAACCTTCTTTTCAAAATAAGAAAACCATTTTCTTTTTAAACTCACGGTTACCATGAATCCAATAACCACCCACTACTTTGGTCATTAAAGAAAAATAATTAATTATCCAATAATTAATATTATTATAAATATAAATGATAACCAACTTATTATACTATATTTATAACATATACTTTTAATATTTCATCTCATGAAATATATAAACCATAGTTCTTTTTCTATTCCATAGTACTTAATGTAAATCTCATTTACATCAATCCTCCACTAGATGTATCTTATACATCATATCGATTATATCATATATAATTAAAATACCTTTTGTCAATTTGAACATTTCAAATCAACATCAAGAACTGATCCTCAACTGAATCCATTGAGCTACTAAAGGGACCTCATAGACCTGTAGCTCGAAGCTCCAACGGTACGTGAATAACTGACTAAACTCTTTAGTCACGGGATCCACCATCCGTTAACTGCCAGGCACTCCACTAAAGACCAACAACTGAACTCTCCTTATCACAGATATATTATGTGTCTATCTTAATCAATCAGCAGTGCGACAACCCTTCACAGATTGCTCGTAAATACAGTTGGGCCAATAACCGTTATGTCCCTGTAGTTACATCTGTCTCCTTAAGTACCATTGATCCCTCTAACGAACATAATTCATAGTCCTACTATGACTGAGTCTTCTCTTCCAAAGAGAAGTTGTGGCCACTATATTCAAGCCCCAGAATCAGCCCTTAAGGGAGAAATCTCTCTACTTATCCCTGCTTCGGAAAAGGAGTGAATTCCATCTTATGGATTGAGTTCCCATCACCCAAATCAGACAAGTCCCCAAAAAGGTAGGCATGTTGAGTTGGCAATCTGGCCACTCTCACCCATACTAATCAAAGGATCGCCCTCAAAGGTAGGAGTTCCCAAAACACTCAGGATTGAGGTCGTGTCACCTATGGTCATTTAGGTGAGATGCAAGTCTCTAGTATCAACGACGTTATATACAGAGTCTAATCATCTCGTGGTCTAGGTCTTATACAAATTCTTTATATAGGACACCCTCACTCGCACATCTCCACATGAATGGTCAAGATCTACCATCTGTAGTAGTTTACAACACTTGCAAACTTTTACAAAGCGGGCCGTATCCGTAATGTCACCAGGATCAGATATCCCACCTCAATCCTTATACTACAGACCTATTTAGGTTATCACTTAAGGTATGATCAAGGAGCTTTGTTTATTGGATATGAGTAAATGCCAAAATTAAATAACACTTATTTTATTCATTAAACAATGTGTATCTTTACAAAACAACGAGGCTCAGGAAGAATTAGAACACCAATCCCAATAAAAGTGAGTCATACTCGTAGTGTCATCAGGATAGGTATCCAGCCTTATTCATCTACTACAGACCATTTAGGTTATCACTTAAACATGATCCACCCGTATGTCTCTACATACATGTTTAAGCTACAAGATAACCTTGGTTGTTATTTTATTGGTTTGTGGATTAATGCAACTAAATGTCAAATAAAACACCACATATTTAAATAAGATGTTTGTATAATACAATTACAAACTATAGGACCCTACGAGATTTAGAGTACCAACCCAAACAATATCCACTTCTGCACCACTACCAAACACATCTCAGGTTGTAAATGCGCATCCTATGATCGCGAGAAGGAAGAATGGTATTTTTAAACCAAAATATTTTTAGTAGAGTATCTTGAAGTGGAACCACCAACTATTAAAGAGGCACCCAAATGTTCTCATTGGATACAAATGATGATTGATGAGTATAAAGCTTTAGTGGCAAATGATACATGGTCCTCAGAACCACTACCAACTGATAGGAAGGTGATTGGATGCAAATGGGTCTTCAAAATAAAGAGGAACTCAAATGGATCAATAGCTCAATATAAGACAAGGTTGATTGCTCGAGGATATAATCAGGTAGCAGATATTGATTATAATGAGACGTTTAGCCCAATGGTAAAGCCTATAACAATTCGAGTGTTATTCCCTTTGGCACTGTACTATGGTTGGAAGTTAAGGAAAGTTGATATAAACAATACTTTTCTTCATGGAATGCTAGAACATGATGTTTATGTGGCCCAATTACCAGTTATGATTGATTTTTCAACTTCTACAATGGTATGTAAACTGAAGAAAGCTTTATATAGATTGAAACAGACTCCACGTGCCTGGTCTGAAATATTAACTTCTTTTTTGCACTCATTAGGCTTTGTTAACTCCAAAACAGACTCGTCTTTACTTGTATAACAGAAAAATTAAGTCTTTTTTTATATTATAATATATGTAGATGATATTATCATCACTGGCAGTTCATCTCAAATGGTTGATAAATTGATTTCCAACTTGAATAATCAATTCTCTTTTAAAGATCTTGGTCAACTGTAATATTTTTTGGGTGTTGAGGTATCATAACCAAATGCTGGGGGATTATTTCTTTCTCAAAAGAAATATGTGTCAGATTTATTATACAAAGCCAAAATGGAAGATGCAAATTCCATTTCTACTCCAATGATTAGTGGGTCAATTTTATCAGCTTACCATGGTGAAAGTTTTGATGATGTTTGACTATATAGGAGTATAGTTGGGGCATTACAATATGTGACTTTTTCAAGATCGAAGATTGTCTACAGTGTCAACAAAGTATGTCAGTTTATGCATGCTTCAAATAAATTTCATTGGCAAGTTGTAAAACGTGTTATTAGATATTTGGCAAGAACTATTGAACATGGTCTACTATTCAAAAAGCCAAAGGATCTGAATATTCAAGGATTTGCATATGCAGGTTGGGCTTCAGATTCAGATGATAGAAAATCCACCTCTAGAGTATGCATATATTTTGAAGGAAATATAATTCTATGGGCTTTAAAGAACCAAACAATGATATCTGATTGAGTATAGAAGCTTGGCACTTGCTTCATCAGAACTAATCTGACTACATTCTTTGTTTTTTGGTTTACATGTTTGGTTATGACAGTCTCCAACTCTTTGGTATGATAATCTAAGTGTTGTACATTTAACTAAAAATCCTATACTTCATTCTCGTACTAAACATGTTGAAATTGGCATTTACTTTGTCAAGACTTAGTTCAACAGAAGAAAATTTGAATACTTCATCTTCCAGCTGATGCCCAGATTGCAGATATGATATTAAATTTTTTTTCACCCATTAGCTTAAGTGATTGAAGATGGTATCAGTACAAGTGATCCAGTGAGGTCTTGTATTAAGCCTCTACAATGTTATTTCCTCTTCATAGATAATCGGTAATTTAAGAATTACATATAACACAATTCTTATTGGCAAATCTTTTTTTAACTTTTTACAAGAGTTCTTATTTGAAATGGCAGAATAAATATCGATAATATGATTTAATATCAAGAATTGAAAAGAAATCGGTTAATAAAAAAATTTGACCCCAATTTATATCTATAAGAGTCATAAGATTGTACGACATTTAGAAGCTTGAAAACAAAATTAAAGAAACGAAGAGACAAGTGAGTTCATATATGAAATCTTAACCAAATATGTACCCAATCTCTAGTCATACTCAGCAATATCTGGTCATATCACATATCGAGTCATCTCAAGAAATGTAGCATAGCAATCTGATCTGATCACACGTGTACACAGAGAACTACCCCAAAAGGCGAAACACCCCAACACACATCCCAAAGCCTATTTGTGCATCAAAGTAGATCCTAAAGACCATATTCAATATACTAAGGAAACATATTTACATAACATATGGGTAATCACCATAGACACATATATATAGTGGTTTGATAAATCATCATAGACACATATATATAGTGCTTTGAAAACCACTCTCATCTCAAATCTCATAAATCTCAAATCATTCCAAAAAAAAAACATATTCCCTTTTAAACATAACTATTTCTAAAATTCTCAATTGATATATGGTAACACATCTCAAACATTTCTAAAATTACCTTTTCTTTTTTTTTTTCTTTTTTTTTTTTTTTTTTTTTTGTGGATAAACGCATGAAATTGAAGTCATGAGTATTTTTAGAAAATGCAATATCAATTTTTCTTAAAACATGCATAAACATTAAATTCCTTAAACTTTTAGTAAATAATAAAAATAATTGATAAAATAACCACTCACAATTTTAGGATGCATTTCGGATTATAAATTTCTCCAACCTCTACTTGACTGAAATAGTAATTAATTGAATTATAATTACATACTTAATCCAAAATCTAAAACAATTTCAATTGAACATCCTTTTTCACTCTACCAATACGAATCAATATCTTATCTTCAATGTATTATTATTAAACCTAAAATAAAATAACCATTCTCCCCAACAAACAACAACCTTCTACATGCTTCTCTATATCCCAACAAACCTCTCTCTCCCCAAATTAGCAACTGGTCTACACTCTCACTTTCTAGGCTTTTACTCTCTTTTTTTTTCCTTTTCTTTTCTTCTTAGAAAATTATCAGAAATAATAGGCTTAAGTTTTCACCTTACAAAACTAGCATGCATTTCTAATATTCGTAATAATAATTTTTCTTGATCCATTTCGGACGAGATCGACCACTTAGATTTAGTTCAAAAATCAACTTTTTCTAACTTATCGATTGTGTTGGGCCTTCTCAGTACATCTCGTCACCAAGATTTGGATTAAAAAAATCCCAATGTTACAAAATCTTCCCAAATCGTCCAAAATTAAAAAATCACACTACCAAATATTACACAATTTGAAAAAAATTGAAAAGATAATTGGTAAATTATCTAGATAATCAATAAATCATTTAGAAATTTGTGTAAATATAAATTGGAGGTAAGATTTGCAAGATTTTATATATGATTTGGGAAATATTGCAAGAGATAATTCTAGAAAATGTAAAAGTTGATATAAGATTTGGAGAGATCACATATAATTTGAAAAGATTATGTGGATCTCATATTAATCTTGGACAAAATAACACCGAGATTCTATATACTTTAGGCTTTCTCCATGAAATCCTAGGCATAATTAACACCGAAATTCATATATTTGAGTTTTCTTGGTGGCATCTCGGACAGAATTAACACCGAGATTTTGGAAATTCATATAATTGTGAAAACAACTAATGATTTAAACAATTGTATAATAATTTGATAATATTTAGTAAATATAACCAAATTTGGAGAAAATTTGAAAAATATATAAGAGTTGAGAAAATTACATACAAAAATTAGTAAATCTTAATCAGGCGAGATATATCGAGACGGCCCAAAACAATCGATAACTTAGACAAAGTTGGATTTTTAACTAAATCTCGGTAGTCGATCTCGCCCGAGATAGATCAAGAAAAACTATTTTTACGGGTTTTCAAAAAGCATGCTAATTTTGTAAGGTGAAAATTTAAAACGTGTTATTTCTAACCGTTTTCCTTTCCTTTTCTTCTACCATAGCTTTTCCAACTTCCTATCTCTCTCCCATGATTTTAGGAAAACTTCCTAGTTAATTATTTAGCTCCGTTCGATAACTATTTTATTTTTTGTTTTTGTTTTTGAAAATTAAGTCTATAGACACTACTTTCACCTCCAAAATTTCTTCATTTATATCTATTTTTACCAATGTTTTGAAAAAACAAACCAAAATTTGAAAACTAAAAAAAAAAATTTTAAAAAGTTGTTTTTGTTTTTGAAATTTGGGTAAGAATTCAAGAAATATGCAAATCATTATTAAAAATGGGGGAGAAAATAGGTTTAATTTTCAAAAATCAAAATTTAAAAATGAAATCATTACCAAACGAGGCCTTAATTTTTTTTAAACCACAACTCACAAGTCATGTCAAAACCTCAAATGAACCCTCCTCCACGTGTAGTCAGCCACAAATTTCTCAAAATTATTATTGTTATGAATATTAAAAAAAAAAAAAAAAAAAATATCTAGGGACATGTTTGGTTCACAACCTAGATTCTATTTTATGCAGATGTTAGCAAATATATATTTGGCAAATAAGATAACCCAAATTATGTTTCAGAAACTGTTTTTGGATTTTGTAATCCAAACAGTGAAAATTTTGAAAACAACATTTTTATATTTTTTTTGATCCAGAATTTGATTTTTAAAATTTAAAATGTAGAATTGTATTAAATAAATATAAAAATATTTAAAAATATAGTATGTCATGTGATAAACCCTATTCTATTTGTTTTTTTTAAAAAAATATGTATTATGTAATGTATAATGAATTAAATTTGGTTAAATTCCAAGTTTAGTCCCTATGGAATGAATAAAGTTAAAAGTTAATCTATATGATTTTAAATTTTAGAATTTAGTTCCTATGGTTCGATAGTCCACATGGTTTGTTAAATTTAAATAGTCCCTGCCATAATGACTATTTATAATGAAGCTTTTATCAAATCATAGAGGGTAAATTCTAATTATAAACTATAATACTTAATTTTAACTTAATCCAAACCATAGATACCAAAATTTCAATTTTTCCTATAAATTATATATTATTACAAAACAATAACTATACAATTTTCTTAACATAAACATGTTCATAAATAAATTAATAATAATTTATTGTCAACTAATATTTAATGAGTAATTACAATTAGTTTACAGTTGTTTAGATTAGAATTCAATTTCTTATTTCGGCTACCAAACGCGTATATGAAAACATGAAATAAACTTTGTTTTCATTTAATCCCTTGTTTTCAAATTTTTGCTTTCAGATTCTCTACCAAACAGACTCTAATCAATTAATTTTAGATATAATATCAATCCTGCGAGCGTGAGCAACAGAGCTCTGGCTCGAATCTGTAGTGACGCTCATTCCAGCAAGTGTGAGCAGTGGCAGTGACGTTGAGCGTCTAGCAACTTTTAGCAGCGTGTTTCCCTTTTTCAACAAGGTTTGACACTCACCCACTCTTTTTCGACTTGAGATTTGAGTTACGCACTCCCTAACGGCTTTAAAAAAAAGTAAGATTTAGCAAGTTCAGATACCAGCCAGCAAGGTTTTGAGTTGTTTTTTATAAAATTCAACGGGTATATCACTCTAAATCCCTTTTTGAACTTGTTTAAGGTTGTTTAGATTTGTGTATAATGCTTGGAAACTGGTTTTCGTAGATTTGGAGTAGCTTCAGATAAAATCGAACATTTTTCAGCAAGAACACAAGGTTGTTTTGGTGAGTTTAGGTTGTATGACTCTTTCTACAGTCTTTCGAACTAGGGGTAATCACGGTTCGGTTCGGTTTGATTTAAGGCTCAAACCGAACCAAATCGAAAATTTTAAGAAGTATATTTTCTGAAATCGAATCGAACCGCATGTACTATTCAGTTTCACAATTTTTTTTTGTTTTTTTGGTTTTTAAAATTTTTATGATTTTTCATATTTTCTAAATTATAAGTTGTTCGGTCGGTTTTATGGTTTTTTATTTTTTTATTTTTTTATGTTTTTCCATGTTTTCTAAATTTTATATATATATATATATATATATATATATATTGTTTTTAATATGTTTATTAAAAAAAGTGGTTTGTTTCAGTTTCAAATCGATTTTCATATTTGAAACCGAACTGAACCGCAATAATTTGGTTTGAAAATATATTAAACCAAATCGAACTACATTAATTCGGTTTCGGTTCGGTTTCGATTCAATTCCAGCTCGGTTTAGCATTGGTTTCGGTTTTAGTGATTTCAATGATCACCCTATATCGAACTAAAGTTAGATGTTGTAATTTAGCTTTTAATTCTTGGGTATCCTTTATTTGTAGTTTAGGTTTGATTCAAACCGTTCAAATTGAAGTTTAAGGTCACTTTGGGTAAGTTTCCTTAGATGATTGTGTTTTAAACTCTTTTCAAAACAAGTCTTGTGGCTTAGCATTTAACCTTAAGAACATCTTTCTGTGTAGCTTTAGATTAAAATCAAACCTATTTGAATCCTTTTCCATTTATTGTTTCTCCTTCCACGCGTTTTGGAGTCTTTTGAATAATTTAGGGGCACTTTAGAATGCTTAAGTAAGTAGAATTCTACCTGTTGGGTCTATTTGGTTGTGTTATCATGATGTGTGAGCTATTTTTATTTCAAATATTTGTAACTTATGTTATCTTGATAATTGTGATACGTTCTGATATGATTAAGCATGCTTGGGTGCTTTTGGTATTGAATTGTGTATTGTATACTATATTGTGGTGCTATTATGTGCTTCTGTGAATATACCATGTCTATTGAGATGTTGAAGAAGTACGTATGTAGTGCTGAAAGTATAAGTCGTCTTATGTAGTTTGGCATGAAACGTATTTTAGAGTAATATTGAGGCCTTGGGTAAAATGGTCAAGGGTCAGTGTGTTGTCGAGTCGTCGAGCCTTGGGTAAAAATGGTCAAGGGTTGATGTAATGAGACTTGGGATAAGCATTGAGGTCTTGGGTAAAAATGGTCAAGGGTCAGTGCATTGTCGATATCATCGCGGTCTTGTGTAAAAATGGTCAAGGGTCGGTGTGATGAGACTTGGGACAAGCATTGAAGCCTTGGGTAAAAACGGTCAAGGGTCAGTATGTTGTTGATGTCATTTATGCCTTCAGTAAAAATGGTCAAGGGCCGATGTACAGTTTGGAGCCTTGGGTAAAAATGGTTAAAGGTCGAACGTTGAGCCTCGTAGAGAACATTGAGATCCGGGGTAAAAATGGTAGAGAACGTTGAGTCTCAGGAAGTTATGGAAAAAGGTGGTTATGTTAAATGAGTGAGCTAGTGAAAATTGTGTTTAACGTGTCAAAGCTCGGTATAAGAAATTGAGGGATAGTTCGAAAAATTTGGCAAAAGTTAGGCTGGAACGTTTGGCGAATATGAGGAATTTGACTTAAAACTATTTATGTCTTGTATTTGATTATCTAATTCTTGAGTATAGCATGTTGTGATTAACACTTATTGTGGTTGTATGTTTTGTAATATATATATCTATGTTGTTTGGTGGCCCTTCAGGTGTGGGCTACTTACCAGTACAAATGTGTACTGACCCCTCCCCCCTCCACCAGATTTTTAGGTGTTAACGATCTTTATGACCTTGGTGATGCTGAGGAGGAAGTCAGAGAAAGATTAGGATTATGTCATTTTTAGTTTATTTTCGATATGAGTTTGTTTCTAGATTGTGGAACTTGTTGTATTTTCAAGTTGTTTTCAATTGTTTGAGTTGAGAACTTGTAATAGGTATTAGTCAATGTATTATGTTTGAATTTCATATTAGTTTAAGTTTGTTTAGTTTGATAATTTTTGTTGAATCTGAGTACGTAGTTATTTGAGTATTAGTGCTCTAAAAATTCTAGCAAATCTATTGAGGAGAGCTCTAAAAATTCTAGCAAATCTGTTGAGGAGATGTTGTCTTGAATGTTATTGTTATTGGGAGTGTTCTTTTAAAGCAGGTATCGAGAAAAAAAAATTAATTTTATTGTGGTAGTGCCATTATGCTGCCGAAATTTTTCTAAATAAATAAGTTATATTAAAGTCAATTACAAGTCGAATTTTAGTGATGGTCCCTAGTTTAGTGTTGAATTTGGGGTCGTTACAAAAGTCAGCCTAAACAAAATTTAGTAAGTATTAAAAAGGTTGGAGACGCTTATTTTAGGTGTATATGGGTTGGGTTGGGTTGAGTTGGATTGGAGGGGTTTTTTTGACCAACCCCAAGGTTGGTCCAAAAATTCATGTTGGTCGAGTTGGCTACTTGAAAGACCAAACAGGGTCTCCAACCCCAAGATTGGGTTCGGTTAGGTTGTTGGGTTATTATTATTATTCTACTAATTTAAAATATTTAAATTTATCTCCAATACATAACTAATAAAACTAAAATCTCATAAAATTCAAATTTTAAATACCAAATATTCATGCTAACTATTACATTTTTAAACAAAAACAAAACATCGTAATAATTCTAAAATAAAAATACTAAACAAAGAAATATATATATATAATTCAGGTTGGGTTTGGTCAACCCGAAAAAATATTTATTCAACTTGAGACAGTAACCCAACCCTATAAAAATAGAAAATTTTCAACCAAACTCAATTCTTATGATTTGGGTTGGATAATCCGGGTTGTTCAAGTTATCATGTCATTTGAACACCCATATTTAAAGTTTTCAAATAAAGTAAAAATCTTTGGGCTTTTTTTAAAAAAAAGTATTTGAAATATTTGAGTGTTTTGGGGAAAAAAAAAAGACAAAACCATCGTAAAGATAAAATATTATAATATTTAAAATAGTATTTGGATAATAGATTAAAACTGAATAAAAAAAATAAAAATATGATCTTATATGATAATAGATTAAATTTGAAAAAGAAAAAAATATGAAATTTTGAGGAAAATTTTGAGAAAAACCACCTATATGATATTAGATTTTTTTTCTTTTTTAGAAAAAAGAGTAAATTTGAATAAAATAAAGATATGAAATTTTTAAAATTTTGAAAAACAAATAAAAAAGATAATATATTTATATTTAAAACTAAAAAAGTGGGAATCTGTTGCGAATTTGAAGAGAACATAGATGGTAATAAAATCTAATATAATATTAAAATAAATAAAATATAACAAAATAAAAATATAAGAAATGAGAAAATTCTCAAATTTCTCCACTCTCTCCAATTTATATGGAATTTGCCCAATGTGTGTTAAAACCAAATGCCACTAGACAAAGTGGCAAGTAGGATGTGGACTTACACCGACACCAAGCATGAATAATTACTAGGCACATGGACAACATAAAGGGTGACATGTGGCTTTTGGGACATTAAGCAATGGGCTTCTATTTATTATTATAATATTCATAATACTTCCCCTTAGATGTCTCGTTAAAACCTTATTAGAAAAAATCCAATGGGAAAAAACCCTAGTGAAGGAAAAAGAGTACATATTTCATATAATATATACTCTAAAAGAATACAATATATTTTCTCCCTCTCATGAAAACATCACTTAAGATCTCTGAGTTGCCGCATTCCAATGTTGTGCACCAATTTTTCAAAAGTTGCGGTTGGTAATGCCTTTGTAAATAAGTCTGCCAGATTATCCTTCAAACAAATTTGTTGTACAGTGATGTCGTCATTTTCTTCAAGATCATGAGTGTAGAAAAGCTTTGGTGAAATATTCTTTGTTCTATCTCCTTTAATATATCCTCCTTTGATTTAGGCTATGCAAGCTGTGTTGTATTCGTATAATATTATTGAAAGATTTTTATTAGAAGACAAGCCACAGTTTCATGAATGTGCTGAGCCATTGATCTTAGCCATACACATTCTCAATTAGCCTTGTGAATAGCAAGAATTTCAGCATGATTTAAGGAAGTGGCCGTTATAGTCTGCTTCACCGATTGCCATGATATAGCAGTTCCTCCACATGTGAACAGATAACCTGTTTAAGAAATAGTTTTGTGTGGATCAGATAAATATCCAGAATTTATATAACAACCTAGATCAAAATTTAATTTATTTGAATAAAACAAACTCATACCGATTGTTCCTTGATGATAACTGATAACGGAGTATACGCTTAATTCCGTTCCAATGTCTTTTTGTAGGAGAAGAACTATATCTAGCTAATAAATTTACTGAAAATTCAATATCTGGTCTTGTATTATTAGCAAGATATATAAGTGCACTAATTGCACTAAGATATAGTACTTCAAGACCAAGAAGTTCTCCATTATCTTCTCGAGGTCGAAATATTTCTTTCTTTATATTCAATGAACGGATTTCCATTTGAATATTTAATGGATGTGCTTTGCCTATATAAAATCTTTTCAAAATTTTTACCGTATAAGTTGACCGATGAATAAATATTTCATCTCCTAAATGCTCAATTTGCAAACCAAGGAAAAATTTTATTTTTTTCGAGATCTTTCATCTCAAATTCTTTTTTAAGATATTCTATTGCTTTTGAAAGCTCTTTAGGAGTTCCAATTATATTCAAGTCATCAACATATATAGTTATAATAGCAAATCCTTATTGTGATTTTTTATAAAAACACATGGACATATTGGATTATTTGATATCTTTCTTTCAATAAATATCCACTCAAGCGATTGTACCGCATCCATCCTGATCGTTTCAATCCATATAGTGATCTCCGTAACTTGATTGAATACCATTCCCAGAAATTTGATGTATATATTTCAAATACCTTAAATTCTTCTGGGATTCTCATATAAGTATTATTATCAAGAGATCCATATAAATATGTTGTGACTACATCCATAAGATGTATATCCAGACTTTTATACACATTCAAGCCAATTAAATATCTTAATGTAATTGCATCTACCACAGGAGAATACGTCTCCTCAAAATCAATACCAGGTCTTTGGGAAAAACCTTGTGCAACTAGTCTTGTTTTATATCTCGTGGCCTCATTATTTTCATTTCTTTTCCTCACAAATACCCATCTGTATCCCACATGTTTAACACCTTCTGGTGCGTGGACTACTGGTCCAAAAACCTGACGTTTTGAAAGTGAGTTTAATTCTGCCTCAATTGCTTCATCCACTAAAACCAATCTTTTCTATGTCGACATTCTTCAACAGATTTTGGTTCAAGATCATCATTTTCAAATATAATATCAATAGCAACATTATATGCAAAAATGTTGTCAATAATTACATTAATTCGATTACTTTTTCATGTCATGACATTGTTTATTGAATTCTCATTATTAATTATCTTTAGTATTTCACCTTTCTCACTATTCTTGTCGAGGATTTCTTCATGGGTATTTACATCCTCAACCAAGTCTTTTTCACTATTAATTATTTTTCGTTTTCGAGGATTTTTATCTTTGGAACCCACTGGTCTACCACGCTTCTGACGTGTTCCAAACTCATTAGCAACAATTTGTTGTATTGGGATATCGTTTTTTTTATGCAACATTTACAGCTGGTATGTGTGACTTAGTTACTTTCTTTGCATCTATAAATGCATCTGGTAATTAATTTACTATATTTTGCAAATGAATTATTTTCTGAACTTAAAGTTCACATTAAACTGTACGGAGATCTAAATGAGACAATAACGATGCATTCCATGTAATTTCTTTTCCCAACTTCTTAATTTCTCCCCTTAATGTTGGAAAATTTGTCTCATCAAAATAACAATCAGCAAATTGTGCAGTAAATACATCACCCGTCAGGGGTTCAAAATATTTAATAATTGATGGGAAATTTTATCCAACATATATTCCTAATCTCCTTTGAGGACTAATCTTAGTGCATTGTCTTTGAGCAATTGGAACATATACTGCACACCCAAAAATTCTCATATGGGAAATATTTGACTCATGACCATAAGCTAATTGTAATGGCGAGTACTTATGATAAGCTACTGGTCTAATGCGTACAAGTGACACTGCATGCAAAATAGCATGTCCCCATACATATGAAGGAAGCTTAGCTCGCATAAGTAATGGTCTTGCAATTAATTGCAAATGTTTTATAAATAATTCTACTAAACCATTTTCTGTATGAACATGAGCTACAGGATGTTCAACATTTATCCCAAGTGACATACAGTAATTATCAAAATCTTGGGATGTAAATTCACTAGCATTATCAAGACAAATGGTTTTAATTGTATAATCAGGAAATTATTGTGCTCTTAACTTAATTATTTGAGCAAGTAATCTTGCAAATGCAAGATTTCGACTTGATAATAAACACGCATGTGACCATCTACTTGATGCATCTATTAATACCATAAAATATCTAAATGGTCCACTTGGTAGGTTAATAAGTCCTCATATATCACCATGAATTTGTTCTAAAAATGCAGATGATTCGATCCTCACTTTAGCTAGTGATGGTCTAATTATTAATTTGCCTTGAGAGCAAGTATCGCATGATAATTCACTAGATTGAAGAATCTTCTGGTTCTTCAATGGGTTTCCATTTGAATTCTCAATAATTCTTCTCATCATTATAGATCTTGGTTGACCCAATCGGTCATGCCAAATTATAAATATGTCTAGATTCATGAATTTCAAGTTCATTGTTGCATATGCTTCAATTATTCGTATACGAGTATAATACAATCCAGAAGATAAAGCAGACAATTTTTTCAATATACGTTTTTCATTTGAGACAGGGGATATGATATATAGATATTTCACATTATTCTTACGATCAGCCTCAATATGATAACCATTGCAATGTATAACTTTCCAAAACCTTCGATCAAGTTTACAGAACCTGATATTGTATTTACTTTTGCTTTCAGCATTGTCAATTTGGAAAAGTTTTTTTTATTTCTAAGTATTGTAAGTGTAGTTGCACTGTCTGCTAGACATAGATCTTCGTTGCTCATTTCTAAAACACCCAACATATGAAAATGATTCATGTTTCTTCATTAAAAGAAAATAATTGCAATAAGAAAAAAAACACTTAAAATATACAAAAGTTACTAAAAGAAAATGAAGATAGATAAAAGAAAACAATAATATTAAGTCTAGAAATTCTCAAAATCAAAAGAAACACTTGATGTTCCATCAACTGCACCAATTTCTCTTCCGGAGATTCAAAGAAGCCCACCACATCCAAATTTGTCATATGGGATGGATCAAATACATCATTATCCTGGTATGCAAAATTACTTCCATGTTTTTCTCTTTTTCCTTTAGGGAGGCTTGATAAAGGTCAACTAAGTGTTTTGACGTATGACAGGTATGTGACCAATGCCCAGTCATTCCGCATCGAAAACATTTATTTTCAACATTTTTTGAACTCTTATCTTGTGGAGCTTTTCTTTTGTGATCATCATTTTGTGTGGTTCTTTTGGATTTGAATAATTAAAACGACCACCACGAAAATAATAATTATTTCTTCCTCTACCATGGTCACAACCTCGACCGCAGCCACGATCTTGACCACAATTATTATTAAAATTTATAGCATTCACTTCAGGGAATGGTGTCGTTCCGGTCGGTCGAGATTCATGATTTTTCATCAATAACTCGCTATTTTGTACGACCACGAGAAGACATGAAATTAATTCATGATACTATTTAAAAGCTTTATCTCGATATTGTTGGTGCAGTAGGAGCATATTCAAAACATGAAATGTAGAAAAGTCTTCTCTAACATATCAGTATTAGTAATTTTTTTCTCCGCATAACAACAATAATTTTGAACTGATTTTAAATAATGTGGAATTGTAATCACTTATTGATTTAAAATCTTGTAGCATCAAACGCATCCACCCATAACGGGCTTTAGGAAGAATAACTGTCTTTTGATTATCGTACCTTTCTTTTAAATTTTTCTACAAGATACAGGATCTTTTATTGTAATATATTCCATTTTTAATCCCTCGTGGAGATGATAACGAAGGAAAATCATAGTTTTTACTTGGTCCTGACTGGATGTCGTATTTGTTTCTCCCAAGTTCATAGCATCCAGGTGAATTTCGACATCGAGCACCCATGACAAATAATTATTACTATTAATATCAAGGACTGCAATTTCTAGTTTTGTAAGGTTTGTCATGGCAATAATATCACAAAATATTATATTTATATTAGAAATTTATTATGTACTAAATATGCAAAATAACATTTAATTTATTAATTATAACGAAGAAGAAAAAATCGACATACCTTTAGCAGAGACAACAACGACAGAAGCTTGTGCTGATAATGTGTTGTGAATTTGAGGAGCACAATCGGAACATGGATGGTAATAAAATATAATTTAAAATAAAAAAAAAAAACTAAAATCATGAAATAACTAAAATTATAAAATTATAAAATTGAAAATTTTAGTGGAATTTGAAGTGGATTTCTTACCAATGGTGTGTGATTTTAAGATTCACCAAATGACAGTGACACATGGCTTTTGAGACACTAAGCAATGGGCATCTATTTATTATTATAATATTCATAATAGAATCCAATTACAGTGTATTTAGAATTTACTCCAAAGGGCATTTTCGAATTACCAAAATCTGTCAGCAAGTAGAGGGAGGTACTTTGCCAAAATCTATAATAAGAAAAAGGAAAAGGTAACTAACCTCGAGTAACCTGAAGAAGAGTTGGGGAAGAACAAGATATGAACATATACAAAGTGTAAAAACATTCTAGCAAATATAGTGTATTTGTGTAAAAATCTGGTTGGATTTAACATGACAAGATGAAGCCACGAGTAAAGAAGATGGGGAGAAGGCCACGAATAATGAAGAGAAATACAAGAGGAGATCGAAAAAGAAATACAAGATGAGAGCAAAGACAAGTCAACAAAACAAAACAATCGTTTGAAAAAAAAGAATTAGAATGTGTAAAATAATTTTTGAACAATAAATTAAAATTGGAAAAACAAAAACAAAAACATGATATTAGATGTAGTAAAAAATATAAATAAGAAAAAATGTATGAAATTTTGAGGAAAAAGGGATTCAAACAACAAATTATAACCGATGTTCGACACTTTCTTTCATTCCATCTACCTTCAAGCAAAAGTATTATTGGTTAAGGTGTCATAGTAAGAACAAGAAATAGCGAAGTATTATTGATACCGAAAAATTAAGTCGATTGACCGACTTTTACTCAAATCGATGGTTGAGGTCGGTTTAAATATTTACTAAACCGACCATATGGAAATAAAAATTATTAGCCCCACACAAAGTTTGTGAATGATAATAAGCAAGGAATGGCTATCTTTTTGTTAAACATGATATATTTAACTCATAATTTATTAGATACTTTTTATGAATGTCAACTAAGTAACATAAGTAAATTACTCCCGGTTGATCAATCATTTGACAACCAAAGTCATTCTTTGAAAAATGATCACTATGAGTCAGATTCAATAAAATTCGATCAATCTTTTTTTCTGTCGTTAAGGTGGAGAACTAAACCAAGAATTCTCTTTCTTTATCATCAATCAAATCATCTTTTCGAAAAATACCAGACATCTAAATCATACAAGTAAAAAGACATATTCATTGATAAGAAAAAAAAATATCAGTGGTGGTTTGATAGAAAAACCGACTCCAACTGATCGATGTTTACCTCTACAAACAACCAAGGGTATATTTGCTATAAATTTCATAAAATTTATTTTTTTGCCGTACTTTTAAATGGAACTTTATACTTTATATAGAGTACAATTTGCCTAAAAATTAAATCCGAAATGTTTAATTGGCCATAAAAATGGGTAAATGAACTTAAGACGCGCGAAATCAAATTCTGAACCAAAATTATATTTTGATCATCAAAACTGAAATTATTGCTCCAATCAGAAGCGTGCATAAAATTCCGAAAGGGGAATTTGTTGAAGAATAAATAATTTAAAAAAAAAAAAAAAAAAAAAAAAAAAAAAAGAAGAGAGAATTTGGAGAATAAATTTTAGTCAATCAAATTTCGTCACGTCATCACAAGTCAATTTATAAAATTTAGGGTCAACTAAGAATTATTGTACCCATAAATTAAAATTAGAAGACATGTCAATGACAAACTAAAAAGTGTCACGTGTCTCTTTCTAGCTATTCTATCACTTGATTGAATTCGACGGTGACTAAGCCTAAACGTCATTGATAAATTTGGCTAGTAGCCCAATTGAACTTAAAAATGTAAGTTGGATTGGGCCAAACAATTTAAGTCGCTCAAGCTCAAAGCCAATCCAATTCAAGCCCATAGTGAAAATTTGAGCCAAAAAAAATTGAGCTCATAAGCAAATGTGTCCAAACACATGTAAGCTCCTTGAGAAACTCTATGAATAAAGAGTCTTACTCTTCATTTTATAAGATTGGAAGAACCAGAGATTGAAGCTCTAAAACTCATTCAAGTTTTGAAAATCTGAAGAATATAATTCTCCTAAAGATCAGAAGATTTAAGCGCTAAAGAGTGTAACTCTCCTGAAGATCTATAGACTAAAGATCAAGAAGACAAAAATTTCTCCTAAGTTCTTGAGCTCTAAAAATCGAGAAGACAAAAGCTTCTTTGAATTTCTTGAAGACTTCAAAGCCGGAACTTTAAGAAGATTTGGAAAATAAATTCTTCAACATTAGAGAGAGCATCAAATAATTATATATTAAAGATTGTAATCATCATATTCCTTTTAGACGACGGTCATAGAATTACTTTTGGTAATTTAAAATTTAAATCATTAAATAAATTTTTTTTTCTCCTATTTATCTCTAACTAATATCTACTTCACATCAAATAAAGAGAAAAAATTTTAAAATTCATCTTTTATCTCTAATTAATACTTGTTTCATCTTAAAATAAAGGAAAATTTGGGAGAAAAAAAAATAACACACCTCTTTTATTTCTAGTTAATATCTACTGACGGGAAAAAAAATTAACCCACTCTCCCTAATTTTTTATGGAATTTTAAAATTTCTTTAAGCATTATTATCACATTATTATTACTTTTTCCTTATTCTTTAACATTCCAAGGTTTTTCAGCCCTCTTAGCATCACCTACAATTTTTTCTTCAGATATCTCTTTTTTTTTTAAAGATACGTTATCTTTTTTAATTTTTTTCTTTTTTTTTTTCTTATCATTTAATATGAAATTGTGCTTTTTACCTTTATGTGGAATTTAGATTTAGATTAAATATTTTTAAAAAAGTAAAATAAAAGAATAGTCCTTTAGAAGTTGAATAGTAGTTATAAATATATTCAAAATAGTTTTTATTTCTAATAAAAGTGATTAGCTTTTATTTTAAAGATTTCTTATTATAAATACAAATTTTATGTTATCTTAGCATCAAAGATTTAAACTAATAAACCAAAAATTCAATTTGAAAACTAAAAAAAAAAAAGTTTAAAAAAACATGTTTATTCAAAATTGATTTGAGTAATATGATTTTTTCTAAAAAAAATAATTGTCGAGTATAAGACTCTTATTTCAACTTACACATGTACATTTCATTTTTAAGTTTATGCAATATGTACAACGCACATAGTTACAATTAGTGTGTATATAAATATGATAATTGTTTTAAACGACAAAACTACGATTCGTAATCATAAATGAATTATCAAATAATTCTCATTATCAAAAAGGATAATAATAACCAAATATTATAAGAATAAGATACTAGTATGACACTTATCTTGATTTAATGAAGGAATACTTGACCTATAATACAAAATTTTAGTCTAAGCCTAAGGTTTATGGCTCTAAGGAGTTTGTGAAACTTCAATGGATTTAGATCGATATGGAAAGATTTGTGTGCTATAAAATAACTTGATATGAGCTTATTCTGTTACAACATAACAAGTTTTAACATTGAACATTGTGAAAAAACTGAAGCATATTAAAGTAGAAAGACATTACACTGAATGCATTATGATTCAAATATACATAATCTCACTTGTGAGTAGTAACCTAAAAAAAAAACTTAGAAACAATAAAAGAACAATCACCATTTTTCACTCTTATTCAGAACTAGATAATTGCCTCTCGAATGATACCAATAAACAGCACCTTCCTAATTTCTACAGCGAAACTCGTAGCTATAAACAAGAGAGAGATTTAAAGGCTCTGAAGTAATTTGAGCGTCTCGTCGATATGCTTTTCGGGTTGGAATTGGTTGTTATATATGAGCTGCACAACCCCCTTCTTATCTAGAACATAAGTTTGTCTTCCAGGTAATGTACCAAAAAGATCGGCAGGAACTCCCCATTCTTTCCTCACTTTGTTACCCTCATCACTAAGCAATGTGAATGGAAGTCTGTATTTCTTAGCAAAAGCCTACATTCCCAAAAATGTTAACATATTGGTTAATGCCAATTTTTAGTCGTACAAAGTTGGTTTAAATAATATTTTGGTCCTTCTACTTTCAACTTTAATTCATTATGATTCCTACACTATCAAAATGTTCATTTTAATCGTAGTACTTTCAACTTTTTTGTTCAGGTCCCTATACTTCTTGAAAATGACCATTTTGGTTCCTTCATTTTCATTTTTGTTTATTTTTAAGGAACCAAAATGATCACTTTTTTTAAGTACATTGATTAAAATGAATAAAAGTGAAAACTACAATGATGAAAATGAACATTTTAAAAGTACAGAGACCAAAATTAACATTTTAAAAATATAAGTATTAAAATGAACCAAAATCGAAGCATAGGGACAAAACCTAAGAAAGTTAATCAGATAAAACTGTGTTTAAATAACTCATTGGCCTTGAATAAAATATTCAGTCTGCTATATAAATTTTGGTTTCAGGCTCTTCCAGACAGAGATAAGCGCTTGGGAAAAAAGTGCTTTTATAGTTACCTTGTGTGATGATGAATCATCCCCACTTATGCCCACAACCTCAGCTCCTGCTTTCTTGAACTTCTCATAAGAATCTCTGAAAGCACAGGCCTGCATAAATGTCAATTTTCCATTAGGGATAATGGCTCTAATACACTGGCAAATATATTAGGACACTTAAGGCCTGTTTGATTTGACTTCATAAAGCTTAAAAAAGTGTCACCACGCACTTGGATGGTCAATCTAACAACCCCTTAGTGTTTTTGGCCCAAGCACTAGTTAAGAAAGTACTTTTGAAAGACATCAAACTAATTTTTCATTAAACACTTTTAATTAAACTCTTTTTCATTTGACAGCTTCATGTTCGAAGTCCGAACTTATCGACCCAAACAACCAAATCACCACTCATGCGTCATACACTAGCAAGAGGCTGGCAACACTCAGACCATTCAACTTGTTGAGATTTTTCTATAGATAACCCAGATTTAGTTGCGCTAATGTCAAGTGACCCAAATTATAAAAACAATGAAAACTAACCTGAAGCATGGGCCAATATTAAATTGCCCTTACGCAATCGCGCGTCTCACTCATCGTGAATTGATGAGATCTCGAACGCGATTTCACATTCGAGAAAAGTCATAACATCACGAGTTTTTAACAATATGTAAGAACTTGTATTTTTATAAAAATCGCAATGTGCATTGAAATCGTGTTCGAAGACTCATCAATTAGCAACTGGTGCAAATCCACAACAGCGAATGAACTCTAAGGAGAATTCAATTTTGGTTGTTTTGTGACGTACGTAAAATGTAAGTTTTTATTGTTTTCAGAATCTTGGTGATTCAGTGCAACCAAAACTCCAACTTTTTACTAGAGTGTTACTATGTGTAGCAAAAACTAGTCCCAAAACATACCAGCATCAAATTTGTCAATTTCAATGGAAGCAAACTTGAATAACATTTCACAGCATAGAACTAGTACCTGTTTGGTGCAACCAGGAGTTTCATCAGCAGGATAGAAATAGACAACCACAGGCTTCCCTTTAAATTTAGATAGGCTCACATTCCTTCCATCCTGATCTTTCAAAGTGAAAGCAGGTGGGGTTTGGCCCTTATTCACCTACTCAACAAAAACAAAAAACCAAAATGTAACAACAAAAACCAAAACATCACTTACAAAACTATAAAAATCCCAATAAAAGAGGATGTGGGTACCTTAGAGGAGATGGTAAATTTGAAGGAGGAAGAAGAAGGAAGAGAAGGGGAAATGTGCTGAGAAATTTGGACTCCATGAAACTGGGAACCAGAGGATCTGGAAAGAAATGGAAGTTTGTTAGAAGATGATGGGGTTTTAGGAGTCGGAGATGGGAGAAGAAAAGGGAGAGAGGCCTTTGGATGAACAAGAGAAGCCATTTTTTGAGGGTTTTAGAGAAAATGTGCTCTCAAAATCCCTCTTTCTCTTCTTTCTTATCTTGCCCAGATATGGTAGATGCGTAGACACGACGAAGAGATAGAAGTTTTTTTTTTTTTTTTTTTAATGTGAAAAATAGCTGAAATATGATGGGTGGAGATGGAGAAGGAGATAGTAATAGATAGATTGGGCTTTTGGCTTCAACTATTAATGGCCTCACCCTCCCTAGAACCTTGACGAAGAATAGTAGCTTGGGAGTGCTTTTGCACTTCTTTTTCAAAGTGCTTTTAGGAGAAAAGGGTTGTAAAATAAGTTGGGAAAAATATCAAAATGAAATGCTTAGGCACAACACTAATTATACAACTAGAGGTTGCAATGAGATTAAGGGGGGACGGAGATGGGCTTAGGTGCAACACTAATTGTGCAACTAGAGATGGCAATGGTCAAGGTGGGACCGGAATGCACTCCCCATCCCCGTAGGAATTTTTAATCCCATCCTCATCCCATTCCTTATTTTGGAGATAGAAATGGGGTAGGAAATCCTATTTGAAGATTCTGATTTCGGAAGAAAATTTTCTGCTTTTTACTTTATTATTTGTTTCATTTAAAATTAACTAAATTTAGTATTTACATTGAAATGATAAATTTTATGGAGAAAGTTAGTACTATTATTACACATATTTATTTAGATTAATAACAAAAAGGCATTTTAATGCTTTTTATTATAAATTTAATAAAAATTAGATTTATTATATTGAAAAATTAAAATTAGAAAAAAAAATAACTAAAACCATAGTTTGGCTCCAGTTTTAGTAGTTTGTTATATATATATATATATATATATATAATAAAAAAATTTGGATAGAGGTGGATATCGGGTTTGCGGTCAAGGACGGGCGGGGATCCCCTTCCTGCCCCCGATCGAGGACCTGATTTAAATCTCCAATTTAACCCCGTATTCAGTCAAATTGAGAATTCTCCGCTTCGATCAGGTCGGGAACTCGCGAGAAATTTTGTCATCCTTCGTACAATCCAGTAAATTCAATAAAAAAAATTATGTTTAAGTATAGACAGCACCTAATCATTGCTCATATCAAAATTAATTGTGAAATTAACCAATGATGTCATGCTTAATTTTGTGTTGAGTTTGACTTTTGATTTTTCTTTTGTTAGTTTTTGCTCTCCTATTGTGTCATTGTTTCTTGCTTTTATGTTTTGCTTTCGTTCCTCATTCTCACTACTCTTTGGGAGCCGAAAGTGAAAAATAAGAGAAAAGAAGGTCGACATTTAATCTAACAAACAAGAAATATATATTATATATATATATATAAAAGAATTAATTTACAAACATGTTTTATGTTAAAAGAATTTGTAATTATTATTTTATAATACTATATAATGTAAGAGTATATTATAATTTAAAAAGAAAAAAAAAAAGAATTGGATTTATAGGATGAAAAATACGTTTGTAATCTGCCTGAACTGTCATCTCTCTTGGTACTCATTGTGAGCTTTGTTATAATCTTCACAAAATTGAAATCCCTAACATCACAAACTCAAAAACTCAAAAACTCAATCAGTTCGAGGTCTGGAAGAACCCATGGAAGCGATCAGGTGAGCTCGGTAGTTCCCATCTCTCTTTGTATGGTTAGGGATTGAATCGTTTCTAATCGATCGCAACTCCCTGATTTCCATTTCCTTCTGCAATAGGTTGAAGGCTTGAAGCAACTCCGTTCCCTACGGCCAAATTCCCACTTTTTCCTACATTCTTCGCAGCTGTAAGTAACACTTCACCCTTAGAATTTCCAAAACCTAAGTTGTGAAAATCTGCCAAGAGACTAGCATCAGTATTAATCTTATGAAAATTTTCATTGTAGAATTCTTGGTATGGTTGTGATTTTGCTTGCTTGGGAAATCTCAGCCTGGACTGGACTTCCTTTGGTTGATTAATTGCCTTCTTATTCCTATTATTCTTCTAAACTATGCCATTGAATCTTGTCTTTCCAATGGAGTAGTTGAATTTGGAGGTTGCAGGAAGAAGAAAAAAAAAATTGAGCCTGGTGTTGTTAAAATTCTTCTAAAACATGCTCGATTCATTTGGAGCAATTTCTTGTTTGTGCCTTGTGTACTGTCTTTCTCTGCCCGTTGTGAAGTGACAACGCCTAGTTTCTGAAATTATGCGGCGACACCTTCTTCGTCCCTGTAACTATAACACTATTGAAACTATTGCTGCTCATGTTGTCCCCAAAACGCCATTGCTTCACAAATCAATCTCTTCCTCATCTTCTCTTTACCAACGAGACTTAAATGTTCACGACGAATCAAAAACTCTGATAACCATCAACATAAATCATAAACAGTGTGGAGATCAACCACATTTCTCAATTGGGTCTCCATGTAGGGTCCAGAAACTCATTGCATCCCAATCTGATCCTCTTCTTGCCAAGGAAATTTTTTACTATGCTTGTCGTCAACCCCATTTTCGCCCATCATCTTCCTCTTTACCCATTCTTATTCTGAAGCTAGGGCGCTCCAAATACTTCTCTCTGATTGATGATCTTCTCCTTAGCTTCAAGTCTAGAGGCTACCCTGTCACTCCAACTGTCTTCTCCTACATGATCAAAATCTATGGTGAAGCTGATTTACCTGATAAAGCTCTCAAGGCCTTTTATACCATGATTGAGTTTGGGTGTACACCTTCTTCCAAACAGTTGAACAGGATACTAGAAATTTTGGTTTCTCATCGTAACTTCATTCGACCAGCTTTTGATCTTTTCAAGAACGCCCGTCATCATGGAGTGCTGCCCAACACAAAGTCTTACAACATTCTTATGCGTGCATTCTGTTGGAATGGAAATCTTAGCATTGCCTACACACTGTTCAACAAAATGTTCAAACGAGATGTCATTCCAGATGTCGAATCATACCGGATATTAATGCAGGGCCTGTGCAGGAAGAATCAAGTGAATGGTGCTGTTGATTTGCTAGAAGATATGTTAAATAAAGGATACATTCCAGACTCGTTGAGCTATGCCACTTTGTTAAATAGTTTATGTAGGAAGAAGAAGCTAAGGGAAGCTTATAAACTTCTCTGTAGAATGAAGGTTAAAGGTTGCAATCCTGATGTTGCTCATTACAATACAGCTATAATTGGATTTTGCAGAGAAGGGCGTGCCCTTGATGCTTGTAAGATTCTGGAGGATATGCAGTCGAATGGTTGTTTGCCTAATTTAGTATCTTACCAGAGTTTGACTAATGGATTATGTGATCAAGGAATGTTTGAATTGGCAAAGGATTATGTTGAGGAGATGACGTTAAAGGGTTTTTGCCCACATTTCTCTATCATTCATGCTTTGGTTAAGGGTTTCCGTAATGTTGGCAGGATCGACGAATCGTGTAGTATTCTTGAAGATATGCTAAATCATGGGAAAGCCCCTCATTCTGATACTTGGGAGATTATTATATCTGGAATTTGTGAAGTTGAGGACACTGTCAAATTATGTGAAATTTTAGGGAAGATTTTGAAGAAAGATGTAAGAAGAGACACTAGAATAGTTGAAGCAGGCTCTGGTTTGGGTGAGTATTTAATTAGGAAGTTACAAGCTTCCAAATCACGAAGGGTATGAATATTTCTTAGTTCAAATAGTAGGGAGAGGACTCAAATTTTTAATCTCTTGGTTGAGATATATGCCATAATCAATTGAACTATAGCTCAAGTTGAACAAACAGCTTGAATTTTTGGTGTACATGCTTGATTGAGTTTTTGAATACCTTCTCTCTTATCTACGACATAATCTTTTGGGTCCCGTTTGATAATCATTTTTTTTTTAAAATTTATGCTTGTTTTCTTTCAATTTCCTTACTTTAGTTTTCACTTTTTCAAAGAAGCATTTTGATTAGTCAAAATCTAAAAACAAAAATAAGGTTTTAAAAATTATTCTTTAGTTTTCAAATTTTTGTTTGATCTTTGAAACTATTGGTAAAAAGTGGATTACATACCATAAAAAGTTATAGGTGAGGTGAAAATAGAGTTTATTAATTTAATTTTCAAAACTAAAAACAAAAAATGAAATGGTTGTTTAATAGACCTTAATTTTTTACATCTAAACCGGTCATCTAGGAGTATTTAGCCTTGCAAGGTGGTCCTCGTGCACATAGATTATTTATTAGATTTTGTATGTTCTCAACATATTGAATTTTAAATATTATTGGTCGTCAAATGTGTTTAAATTGTTTCACTTTATTATTTATATGTATTTTTTTTATTACGAGTCCTTATTATGCATGATATGTAAGAGAATGAGCAAAGATGGACACGACTCAGTTAAGGTTCCGTCGGGGTTGCAGTGATGGTAATTGGAAAAAGTTATTTTGGAAAAAAAAATTAACGGGTTAAGTTCAAAAATAATGTATATTTTTAAAGCAGTGACAAAAATAGGATACACAGAAAAGAAATTACAAAAGTAAGGTAAAAGAGAAAAATATTGACAAAAATAGGGACTTGGTATGCGATTATTGTTAAACTAAGTCGTGAACTCGTGATTGAGTCTATGATTTCCATATTTTTATTTTAAAAAAATCATTAGATTTGAACCTTTGAAAAAATAAATATCTCGTGAAGATAAATAGATTGTCACGTGAAGTTACTTCACGAAACAAATTTACAATATTATGAAAAAATAAATACGTTTCGTGGAGATAAACAGATTGTTTTGTGAAGTTACTTCACGAGATAAACTTACAACATTATAAAAAAAAGTAAATACATCTCGTGAAGATGAATAGATTGTCTCATGAAGTAACTTCACAAGACAAACTTACAACACTATGAAAAAAAAATATAAGTTTCGTAAAGTTACTTCACAAGACAAATTCACAATATTATGAAAAAAAAAAAATACTTCACGTGAAGATAAATAGATTGTCTCATGAAATAACCTCACGAGACGTCTTGTGAAGTAACTTCACAAGACAAACTTACAACATTATAAAAAAATAAATACGTCTTTTGAAGATGAATAAATTATCCCGTGAAGTAACTTCACGAGACAAACTTGTGAAGTTACATTTTTAACATATCGATGACATGTGGTTAGGAAATCGTGGACCCCGTCCACGATTAAGCCTTAAATCGTGGATTGAGTACACGATTTATCTGCTAACTCGATACTCGTGGACCCCATCCACGATTTCACAACTCTATATCTGTCAATACTTTTAAACTAATCATATTTTTGTCAATAAATATTAAAATAACATTATTTTAAAAAAAATCAAATTAAACTGTCAAAGGTTTTTGGTAATATAATTTTTTTAAAAAAAGTGATATAAAATCGATTTTACAATCATTTGATTTTCAAAATCTCCTAAATGGCTGCTTTTGATTCTAGCTTCTCCTATAATCAGAAACAATTTTTTTTTCTATTATTTTTCTTTTTTCACGATATAGCAAAATCTATCAATAATATACTTTATCACATATAGACTTATGGTCTATCACGAATAGATTCCTACTAGTGATATGATTAACTAGATTAGACTTAGAGAATTGAATCTAAATTTTATCATATTTGCAAATTCTTTTGTATTGTGCTATATTTACAAATGTTTTGGACTCGATTGTTATATTCATTTGGGATTATTTTAGATCCAATTCCTTTTGAGAACTTATTTTCATAAATGTCCAAATTTTTTAATATTTCCATATATAGGATTTTATGGAATTTTTGGACAAAATTACCACTTGTGGTGGACGGGTGGAGAGCGAATGTGCATTGAAATTTTTTTTTGCATCCTATGTTGCAGAGAGAAAATGTATTTATGTTATAGTATTAATTACTTGAGATTTTCTTCCATTTTTTCAATTCGAGAGAGTAAATGTATTTAATATGATTTTATTTTTCATTTAAACCATTTCGCGTATCAAGTAACCAATTTTATTGGTAGATTCATGTTATGTTTAAATATACCTTTTAATATTGTATTAATTTTTCAAATGTTCTAACCAATATATGAAATATTGGTAAATATATTTGAGTATTTAAAAACAACTGCTTTACGACAATTTGTTGGTTTTTATGGCAGATTTATGGTTTTTTTTTTTAAATATACCTTAGAAGATTTTATGATATATTTACAAATATTCTAACCAATATATGAAATATAAATATATTCAAATAAATAGTTGTACCATTCGAAAGTTTCGATATTCAATGTTCAATATAAATCATAGTATATATCATAAATTCCATTTATATCACAGTATATATCATGCATAAATTCAAAGTAGTTGGATACAAACAGAAATATCTACCACAATATATAAATAACAGGTAGACTCAATTTTCAAAATAAATCATAGTATATCATATGTCACAATATCTATCCTACTTGGGGATTTATATAGGTTAAACAAAATAAAAGAGGTTCCTTGACTTGCTTGCTCAAGAATCTCCCCACATTCATCTCTGTTGTCGTTCAACCATCCATCGTGTCCATCCGTCGTTGTTCGACTGTCCGCCACATATCCATCGTCGTCTATGTTGCGTCGTTGTCCGCCATCAAGCCCAGTCGCTCAATATTCGCCATCCAGTCGAGTTTGTCGTTCATCATCTACCATTCGTCCGTCGTCTGCGTCACGCCATCGTTTGTCGTCCAGTCGAGTCCGTCGTTCATCATCCACTGTTTCGCTCCAAGTTCATCGTTCACCGTTTTGTTTGTCTTCCAGTGTGGTCGTTGGTGTTGAAGGTGGGGAGAGCAAGTAGAGAGAGGGAGTGATAGAGAGAATGTGGGATAGAGAGAGAATTAAAGAGAAAGAGGGTTACACGTGAATCAAGGAAACATTTGAGTTTTATTTTTCAAAATGTGTAATATTGAGGACAAAAAGATAATTGAGTCCTAATATTTATGTATTAAGAGTTCAACTTAGACATTCTTATAAATAATAGAAAAGTTGGCCTATATATAACATAAGGTCTGTACTAAGACCTTATGTGTTATTATCCTTTTAAAAAAAACTATGTTTGAAGTGCAGGTTTTGAAAAATTGGATTTAAGAAGCCTGTATTTAGGGTGCAGGCTTAGAAAGCCTAAGAATGGAATGTAAATTTATATTTTCTTGTATTTAATCCGTGGTTGTATTCTAGATTAGTTCAAACTTGTTGTCTTAATTATTTTAATGTAGTTAAGTTTAAAATAAAATAAAAAGTTAAGAAGGAAATATTAATCTTAAACCAAGAAGAGAAGAGAGAACTAAAAATAATAATAAATCATGGTATACGCAATGTATATTATTTTAATCAGTATATTTGTAAACACATCAAAAACTAATAATGGTATGTGCAACATAGATTTACATTTTCCAATATATTACATGGGTAATCGATCTTTAACTAGTAAATAGAAAATAAATGAAATCTCTAACGAAGGAAACATCAATTTAAAAAATAATTAAAAAATAATCTAATAATAATAATAATTAAAAAAAAACTTTAAAAGAAAATATAATTAGAAGAAAGAGAAAGTGTATTATTCATCGTTGGGGTCATCGAAAGTGGTGGCCAGAGGTTGGCCGGTGACAGTTGCTGGAGTTGGTGGCTGAACCGACAACGGTTGGAGTTGGCCAACGATGATCATTGTGTCCAAAAGTTAACTGACAAACTTCCTAGATTAAATTTTAAAAAAATAAATAAATAATGGGTTTGAATAGTGCCATGAAAAAAGAGTGTAGGACGCAGGTTTCCTAAATCTTGCCCCAAACAAGAGCTAAACTTAAGATGCCTACACTTCCAACCTCAACCCTTGAAACAAAGATCCTTGGATTCACGCTTTCTTTCATCACTCTAATTATTCCATTATGTTTCTTAGCTTTTTTTTCCATATAATTTATTGTTCATTTGATTCATGGGAATATGAGATGTGAATAGAAAATGATATTCTATTGTTTGATAGTTTTTAACCTTGGGAATGAGAATATCTTATTCCAAGACATTTCATATTTTTATCTATGGAGGTTTTTCATAACTACCCAAATAGATGGATTTTCTCCATTTTTAATGGGTTTTCTCTCATATTTTTTATTTTTTTTATTTTTATTCTTTATTGATATTGGTTAATTTATTTAATTTTTATAAATATATTTAAAATTAAATTTATAATTGACATATATAATTAATCTTATTAATATTAATGCTAATATAATAATTTATTATATTATTATGAATTAATATGAAAGACCATAACTTTTACAAAAATATGAATAACCATAATTATATTGCTTAAATCCCTTTTTATTGGTTATATATTAACATCATAAATTATTGATTAAAATTGTTAATTAGTCTTAAAAAATATTAATTAATTAACTAATAATAAAATAAGAATTATTTCAATTAAACAATATTGTATACTTATACTTCTAGTTTTAGTTATTTTTTTAAAATTAAAAATATTTTTTGATGATTTAAAATCAATTAATTTATATCAACTTATTTTGTATATATATAAAGTATATTGGCATTAAATATTTAATTAATTAACTTTTCAATTAACAAAACTACATTAAAAAAAATAGATATTTAAATCAATTATGAATATCTTTTTAATAAAAATTGATAATATAAATGTGCAATACAAAGGAAAAAAATCTTACAAGTAGAAAAAAACCCAAATTTTTACACAAAAAAATTCCAGAAGTGCTTTTGAAATTTTTTACTAATAAATATTTTTAATTCCTTTTTATTCAAAAAGATCTCAAACAAATTTAATTAATAATAAATATTAAAACTAGAGCATGAATGAGTAAATTTAAGTAATTTTTAATGACTTAAAATTGATTTAATAAGTTAATATAATAAAAAATAAATTAATTAATTAATAAAAATATTATTATTGAAATTAATTTTTATTAATTTATAACTTTTCAATTGCATACAAAAATATAATCCATTCCAAACATCCTATTCCCATTTTGGTACATAACCAAATAAAACATGTACAATGTTTTTAAACAAGAGGAACTCTAAGTAACTAATTAGCACAATTTTTTTTCTTTGAAAAGTAGTGACAATTTAAAAACTAAATAAGTAAATATTAAATAAGATTTCCTCGAGAAAATGTAAATATTAAATAAGAAAATATGAACATGTAAAATTAAATGTTTATTTTTGTCATTATAGCGCAAGCTAAAAGCCTAAATCACAAACCAAGACTTCATTGTGCTACCATTAAAACAAGAGGTAGAAGGTAACTGAAATGTCAACATGGTAGAAGGTGAAATCAAGTCTCATTAATAGCAAACTGTAAGTTCAAAATTTAAGTTTAATAACAATAACACCTCAACTACTCAGAATCCTCAAAATAACATAAATAAACAACAAAAATTCATTGGTGATAGGAACAACCAGAAATAAAGAAGGGCAGCTAAAGTTAAGCCTTGACACGACCATAGAACTTCTGCTTCTCCTGTGTTGTCTGGAAGCGTCCATGGCCAAACTTAGAGGATGTATCGATGAACTTAAGTTTGATCTCCTCGAGAGCCACACGGGAAGTTTGTTTGAGAAGAGACTGACGAAGGGTGATGACCCTCTTCTTGGGTCCAACACAGCCTCCCTTAATCATCAAGTAGTCACTCTTGACAATACCGTAGTGAGGGAAACCACCAATTGGAGTAATGTCCTTCTCGGTCCTGTTTCAAACAAAATGTAGATAAGAAAAGACCATATACGAGAGCTAATACAAAATTGCTTTCCAACTCGCATAGCAAGCTAACCTGTCAAATTCAGTGATGGCGGAATGTGATTCCTGCCCTGTCTTTCCAATTTTGTAGATCTTTTTGTTCATTTCAGTTCGGTGGTGGTATCCATTCTGACCAGCCCTCGCAACAGTAAATGACACTCTAGCAGGATGCCAAGCACCAATACAAGCCACCTTCCTAAGACCCCTGTGTGTCTTACGGGGGAGACGTGTAACACCCCAACGAGTGACGACACCTTCATAACCTTTACCCTTGGTCACACCAATGAGGTCAATCATCTCATCTTTCTGGAAAACAGCTTCTACTGGAACTTGCTTCTCAAAGAACCCATAAGCATAGTCCACCTTCTGAGCAATTGTACCACCGTTAACCTGGATCTCCATCAGGTGTGCTTTCTTTTGCTTCAATCCCTTCATCTTGGTAATCTACAAAACAATGAATTTTAATTAGCGTCCTTAAAAGGCAGCTAGCATGAATATGTCAACAGTCCGAAACAACCTGACCAGTTAACCAAATTTCAATATGATATAAAAGGATAACTAAGTTAAGCAAAAGCAAGCATTAATAGAGTAAACCAACTAATAGTCATAAACCATTAAATACAATACAGAACTGTGGTTTGGTATTGTTAAATAAAATGAGAACAGAATAGGCAACAAAATCTTCATATGAGCAAGAGAAATTAGTCTATCGACAGCCTTAATATTCAAGGGCAATCAGACCCAGAAGAGCAAGAGAAATATATAAATCTGTAGTTTGCACAAATAGACTAACACACAAATTAAAATAAACAAAGAATTGAAAGTCTCATACAATAGAAAACTGAATCGGAATATGCTCATCCTTATATTAATCAGATTTCTTATCTACAATGAAGATAAACATAGGGTAGTTAGTTGTATTCACTTCCACTTCATTACCTGAGTATGGGCCAAGACACGGATCACAGACGCATATTTCTTCAGCTTCTCAAGCTTCTCCTGGATGGTCTTCTTTCCCTCGTCAGTTTCATATTGTTTGGAGTACTTAGAGAAAGCCCTCTTCTTAGACTTGCACCAGTTTTTATAAAACCTCCTCCTTACTTCCTCGCTCAAATGCTGAGCCCATACAGTGCCCAGAGTGCGAAGACCACGTGGGGTCTTTACATATCCAACAACACCAACAATCACCATTGGTGGTGTCTCAATTATTGTCACAGGCTCACATGTCTCCTTCTTGTGAAGTTCTACAAAATAAACACAGAAAAAAGCCCAAAGTTCTCAATTATTGTCACAGGCTCAATTTGAAGCAAGCTCATTCAAACAAGGTCCCCCAAATAGATTAGTGAATTCAAAGCTATACGTACTTGATCCTGGCTTCTCAACCTCCCTGACAATGTGTGTCATTCCAGCCTTGTAACCCAAAAAGGCAGTCAACCTGCATGGCTTGCTTGCGTCATCCTTTGGGAAAGCCTTCACTGCAGATTGGAAAACAAATAAAGAAAACCTCAATTCGATATTACAATAGAATACTAAAATGAACAAATGTTGAACATGTCTCAAAAAGGACAGTTGTAAAATTAATAATATTGAGTATAGAATTAAACAACAAGAGAAAAATTAGGCAGGACCAAGTATTCCATAATGTGAATCATAAATTTAAAAATTAAAATTGCAAGCATCAGCGAATTATGATATCAGTCTTTAGTTGTATTAAACAAGATACACTTACGTTCAAATATGATGTTTCAACCTAGACAAAACCCCAAAAACAATACCTTTTCCCCGGTGACGAGCTGCTCGCTTCCTTGGAAGAAATCCAAGGGACCCGTGCCTTGGGTGCTCAAATTTCCTGTGAGACATCTTTTTCTTCCTTCACATAACAAACAAACAAACATTTAATCAATATTAAAGAATCTATCTAATCAATAACACAATAAGTCTAGATAAAAACTACAACCCACAATCAAAACTAAGGAACCCGAAGTTGAAAGCTTTTTTTAATCTGATGTAACCAACTCCTACAAGCAAATCTACATTAGCGAATACGTCAGAACATAAAATTACTTATAGTAAAACTCAGTGTTCAAAATCCAAAATGTTGCTAGGGTGCACTTGAACAAATCGGGAAACAAGATCATTCTCATAACAATATAACCACAGAAGAGAACATAACAATAGATTGTTAAGCAAAAACCAAAGAAAAAATCCTGAAGTCACTACATTTTCTAAACCTTAACAGAATCCAAAAGCGAAAATGACTAGAAACAAAGAGACATCATCTTCACAGAAAAGCCCAGACAGGAAATAATAACAAGAAACCAAGTAGTTTAAACCATTCAAATCAGAGATGATAAGTAGGGTTAGGGAGAAAAAGAGAGCGAAGGAGAAAGAAAGAACCCGTACTTCCCCTGCGGCTACTGCAACTGCACAAGGCGAATGAAAAACCCTAGATATCATAATATATAGGTAACAATATTTGTAAGAAACCCCAAAACTTTCTTCAATTATACATCGACCCCTGATTAAAAAAACCTGGGCCTATAAGCAGAAATAAGTTGTAATGGGCCGAAACTACGGCCCATTTACAAAAAGCCCACCGGAATGTAATTTTAGGGCAACGCGCATATAAAAGGACTCAAATCGAAGCGTCTCCTTCTTCATGGGATCGATCTGTTTTGAAAATTAGGGTTTAGGGTTTTTCGAAGAGGGAATGATGAGAAGTCTCAGTGCTTGAGCAAAGCGGCTAATTGGTTTTGGTTGCGATGTGCCTGCACCTTATTCCACACGAGATTTCTGACTCTCTTCTCTTCAGTTTTTTTACTTCTTGTTCTTGATCTGTTGTTGAATCTGTTTGTAGGATTAGAATCGAAGTGATAAAATGGTTGAAGTTTAGTTCTTGATCGGGAGAAGAACTCTAATTTTATTTCCTAATTTTTCGATTTGTCGATTTTTTAAGGGTTTTTTTGATTCGTTGTTTTAGGGTAATTCTTGAGTTCTTCTCTGATCTGTAATGAAATAGAGTGGTTAGGGTTTGAAATTTGCCGCAGTTCATGATTGATCTGTAACGAAATTTAGTGGTTACAGTGTGAATGGTTTTGTTCGAAACCTTTTTTTAGATGAATTCCGATTCAAAATGTGCAGAAAATTATCTTATAAGTACTTATAAGGGCCTGGTTTGGTAGTCCAAAAAGTACTTTTAAAAAAATAAAATTTGATTAAAATTACAACCATTTTATTTAATAAATATACAGATTATTAGAAATGTGAAGAATTTTTTATAAAAAAAAATAAATAAATCAAATGGGGCTAAATAGTTCATTGTTATTATATAAAATGTTTATTTTTTATAAAATGCATATTAAATATGAGAAAATAAAAATAAAATCATTATTTTAAATATTTGTTGAAAAGAAAGGCAAATTTCATGTAATTATTCTTCCGTAAAATTTGAGAAAAGAAGACATGAGAGAAATGGTTTGTGGTTTTAAATTTTTTGTTTTTGGGGAAAAAAAATACCTTTAAATCAAGGTTTAAAATATTGACTAGTGTGGATTAGGTTGGGTTGAAAAAAATTTTAGATTCAATTCAATTGTTCGGCTTATAAATTTTTGAAATTAAAAATAGTAAAATAAATTTATATAATAAAAATTATTAATTGGTGAATGACAAAACTATCCAAAACAACAAAATATTTCAAAACAACATAATACCACAAATACATTCTATCTAAAGAGATAGATGTCTATTTTATAATCCTTTATGCAAGGGAAGATTGACATTCTAGTCCTTTATGTAAGAGAAGATAGACATTTTAGAACCACAAATATGAAAGATGATGTGGGTCGATGTTGGCAAGCGGAAAAAAGTAGAAAACATGTGTGCATAAAAAAAGTGGATGGAGTTTAAGAGATTTTGGAGGCGGCTAAGTGAAGAAGATGAATATAAATATGAAAATGAGATTTCGCCCACATGTTTCAAATATTTAAAATTTAATTCCCAAAAACATCGAAAATATAAAGAAAAAAAATATCAAATTAATTTGATAACAATATGTATAAAATAATAAAAAAAAATATTTAGATACAATTGAATTTGTAATAAACTATAAACAAATCAAAAGTTAGTTGGATAAAATCAAATTTGATAATAAAAAATAAATTTAAATATAATTTGGAGAGAAAAGTAAGTTTTTTTGTTTATTTTGATTAAGAAAATTGATGAGAAAAATCAAGAAGGAAGTTCGTTTATTTACAATTACATTATATTCATAATTCAATTTTCATAAGCTTCAACAATTATACTATATTTATAACTTCATCAACCACAAAAACTTATGAAAAAAGCCTAACTTAGAGGGCATGACAAAAACAGCAAAATTATAATTGTAAAAGTGAATACTTATTTGTTTGTCAAAAAGACAAATTAATGATATAATAATATGATAAGATAATGAATAAAAATATAAAAAATATAAAAATGATCAAATTTAAATGAAATATAAAGTTTATTAGATGATAATATGTATAAAATATTTTGTAAAATCCTAATTAAAAAAAAAAAAAAGTTAATCCAAATCTAGAATAATAAAAATGAATAAAATAACATAAAATTTAAAGATGTATTATAAATTAAAATCCAAATGGTGATAAACAAATTAAATATTGATTAATTCTGAATATTTTTTTAAAAATGATTAAATCAAATCAAAACAAATACTAGAAAATGAGAAGAGATAGATTTATTTTAAATCAATTGAGGAAGAAATTGGTTTATTTTAAATAAAATCCTAATTATAAAGTTATAGCAAAAACAGTAACTTGTTAAAAAAATCACAAGAAACCTAAATCAATGAAACCTTTGTATAAGTAACAAAAGTTAACCTAAATCGATGAAACAATTGATTTTTGTGCAATCAACGCATGACCAGTTTTTAGGAATGATTTTCTTTTTCCAAAACGTTAAAATAATATAAAAAATAGCATATACAACTAATTTATTAAAAATGTGATAAATATATAGCCAATTCATTAAAAATGTATGTATACAATTATGAAAAACAATATAGATATTTGAATAAAATATGTGGATAAAATAAATTTTAATAATATATGGATATTTCAAATATAAATTTAGTAGAAAATTTTGGATATTTTATTATGGTGAGATAAATTCGAAAAGTGGTTAAATATAATCTAAAATAATAATAAAATATAGAGATTATGTTAACTACATGAGCAAAATTAGGAGGGCAGTTTTACAAATATCAACAATTATCCTATATATATATCTCGACCATGTTTTCTATTTTGGAATCAACAACATCTACGAATGTGGCTATGTGCATGTCATATGAGTCACCATAATTCTTATTTCGGGATAGTTTTGCCCGAATGAAACCTCAAATTCTGTCATACACTCCAATCTCCTATTAAAAAATGAACTAACCCAGTCCAACTATGAAATATTTGGGTTAGGTTGGTTTGGGTTAATTTGGTCATTTGTTTAAAATTTTGTTATTAAAAAGAAGCACAACGTAAATATGTAAAAACTTATTTAATTATTTTCATATATTGAATTAAGATTAACAACTCAATTTTAATTTAAATAGTGAAATTTTTGTTTTTAAAATTAAAAAAAAACCACTTTTAAGAGTTATTGAAGAATAAATTATTAAAAAAATATTGAAATTAAATAAAATTAAAATCCATATATGCATAAATAATCATGTTATAAGTAATAGAAAAATATATTTTAAAAGTAATAATAAATTCGGGTTGGTTCGGGTTGGTTTGGGTTATATTATATAAACCCTTGAACCAATCCAACTTATAAAAATTTCATTTATTTGAACTCAACCCAACTCAAACTGTGCGGATTGGATTGGGTTGATCGGTTTTTTCGGGTTATCGAGTTTTTTGAACATCTCATTAACATTGGAAATATCAATGGATGGAAATTGTTATAATTTGTTAATGAAATTTTGAGATTTCATGATATGTACAGATTAATTGTCAAATTGGGTCTTAACAAAGAATACAATTTCTCTTTATCCATTGTGGAGTTTAATTTAATAATAGAATGTCATTTGTTTCCACTAGCTATTATTAATATATAAGTATCCAAAGTTTAAATACTAATATCGCTTCATATTCTTTGGATAAAGTAGTAATAATAAATTAATGTTAATTAGCTCATTCTCTAATTTCTTCCAAACCACATCTGTTGCATTTATCAAGAAAAAGATAAAATGAGATTAACAATTATTTGTTAATGCGACAATCGATTGTGGTTATATATAAATTTGAATCATGAATATTTAGTATATATATGTTATATGTATTTACTGATTCTATACTCAACCGTTAGTGACTTCTCAACTTTTGAGTGTCTAATCGATGTACAATCGGCTATCGCGGATATGTGAATTCAATTCACAAATTCAAATTCGATCGTTAGTGACTTCACGACATTTGAGACTCTTTTTTACTACTAGATCAACTCATGATGGTTGCTACCAAAGTGAAAGTAAACAAGTTAATAAATTTTGTATTAATCAGGAACAAAAATAATATGAGAATAACAATAAAATAAAATTAGTTCTCATGCTACAATTGGCTGTCATCGGCCAAAATAAAATATTGTTAATTGATTTTGTATTTACTTGAAAAAAAATGAGATTAGAAATAAAATGAGATTATTTCTTATGACTTCTCAAATCTTGAGCATCTATTACCGATGCGACAATCGGCTATTATCAAATATGTATATTCAAGTCAGGAATACTTTGTCGAATATGTGAATTCAAAGGAAATTTGACAAAAATGACCTTTTTGGAATTTGATTTTTTATTTTTTACCTATTTTTGAAAAAACAAGTTTTTTTTACCCTTGATGATGAAAATAATGTAAGCATAGAAAATTTTGGTGGTATAATTACTCTTATGCCCCTTATTAATTTATCGCTTTAAAATTTCAATAACCAAACTACCAAATTAATTCATCAAAAATTCCTCACCACAAAAATTGATTCACAAAAAATTAATTGACAAAAAATTCTCCACAACACAAAAAATTCTCCATATCCCAACATAAAATTTTTCTTCACCAAATTATCTCCAGAACGAAGATGTAATTTTCCATATTAGAATTCATTTACTTGTATCTATGCTCTCTTGGTTGATTGCTTCTTTTTTTATATTGTCCTGCATTTGATAGTTATAAAAAAAACATGAAAAAGAAAATATAGTTTTTTTTTTTTAAAGATACCCAGTCGGGCTTCATCGGTAAAATAATGGTTGAAGTAAGTTTGAAAAAAATTGAGATCAAATTTTTTTTTAAGATACCCGGTTGGGCTTTTGAAATCACCTGGTCGAGCTTCATCGGGTCTTCATCGGGTATGAAAGAAATGCTCGACCTAGTCGGGCATCATCGGATCTTCACCAGGTATGGGATAGGAACCGGGTTGGGAACATGGGCTGATCCGACGCCTAGTAGAGGTAACCTTAGACTCGGTCGGGCGCATATGGAGAACATGTACACTGTTTTTTTGGCCCAGTGTTGTAACCGGTTGGGTGGACGATCGGGTAATTTTTTTTCTTTTTAGTTCTATTTTTTTTCTTAACTACATTAATACATTTTTGTTATAAATTGTAGGAAAATGCCTCATGTTTGGATTTGTTCCGGTGGCGTTCGAAATGAAAGGGAAAAGGATTATGGTAGAGGAGAGTTGTAGGAGTTCGACATTAAGGTTGCAAAGACATATAATGAATTCCTGACCGAAGTGTATAGGATAAGTGGTATAATTTCATAGGAGTATAATCTTATTATAAGATATATACTTCAATTGAGTCCAAAGCCCCAACATTTGTAATTCAGAATGATGAAGATTTACACACATTCAACACATGGGAAGAGGTCTTAGTAATACCTCTTGACATATCTACACTTCCAAAGTGTTCAAGTAATCAAGGATTTTGTCCAAACAATTCATATATCCGACGAACTAAATAAATCTCTTCAACATCTAGGCCAGTACATTGCAAGATGGAGTCGGATAGTCCATTTTCCCCACATATTTTAACCCATCGCTTACTTCGTCGCCTAGTAATTTGACGACTCATAACTTAAGGGATGATGTAGACCAATGTTAATATGAAAATCCTATCAAAGCCAGGTTGTTCTGATATTCCAAATTTCACTTCTGTTTTGAACTTCTTTTAATCGGACATGAGGATTTCCATGAGCAGCGGAATGATTGTTCCAAATTCCATTTGATATTGAACATACACAATTACAGTCAAGAAATGAAAACTAACATGTCATGCACAATACGAAATTACAGCATGCTTTAATATAATCAAGGGATAGAGTATTATACCTTTGAAGACTCATTCTTCAAACTCCCTCGATCATTCCAAGCGTCCAAGACAACAATACACAAACGCTCAAACACAATGACTGCAATACAGCACGATCAACAGCAAACACAAACTGAACGATCATGATGATCACGAACTTAACGAACGACCTCCAAAACCTCGAACTCAATCGAGTTGAGTGAGAACACCACCACAATGGTTACCTTAGTATTCTCGGTGTGAGAATCCAGAAGTGTAGGCTCTGTATGAACTTGGTTACAGGAAGAGACCGAAGGAACAACAATCATGTAGACGATTGAGCAAGTGGAAGATGAGAAGTGTCTATCGTATAGATGAATGCTCAATCGTGTAGAAGAAGGCAGCCTATCACATAGACAATGCCCTACGATCGTTTAGCTACGACCAACTGAGTGAACTATCGTATAGTGACATTCCACGATCGTTTAGTCTCTCTATGAGCTATCATGTAGTGAAACGATTTCACTTGATAGCATTCTGTGAGTTCCTTTCCGAAAGTAGCAACTCTCCTAAATTTAGGAAAATATTTTTCCTTTTATCTCACGGTTTCCATAAAACCACCAATAACCTCTCACTCATTTGGTTATTAGAGAAAAATAGATAATCATCTAATAATTAACATTATTATAAATATATACGATAACTAACTTACCATATTATATTTATAACCTATAGTTTTAATATTTCATCTCATGAAACATATAAACCATAGTTCTTTTTCTATTTTATGTTACTTAATGTAAATCACATTTACATTAATCCTCTACTTGATGTATCTCATACATCACATCGATTATATCATATATAATCGAAATTTCTCTTGTCAATTTGAACATTTCAAATCAACCCCAAGAATTGATTATAAACTTGAATTCATTGAGCTACTAAGGGGACCTTACGGACCTGTAACTTGAAGCTTCAACGGTACGTTAATAACTGACTGAACTCTTTAGTCACGAGATCTACCATCTATTAACTGCCCGACACTCCACTAAAGACCGACAGCTGCACTCTTCTCACAACATATATATTTCTATGTCCATATCAATCAATTAACAGTGCGATAACCCTTCACAAATCGCTCGTAAGTACAGTTGAGCCAATTTACCGTTTTCCCCCTGTAGTTACATCTAACTCCTTAAGTACCATTGATTCCTCTGATGAACAATAAGTCATCGTCCTACTATGACTGAGTCCTCTCTTCCAAAGAAAGGCTGTGGCCACTATGTTCAAGACCCGGAATCAACCCTTAAGGGAGCAATCTATCTACTTACCCCTGCTTCGGAGAAGGAGTGAATTCCATCTTGTGTAAATGAATTCCCAACTCTCAAATCAGACAAATCCCCAAAAAGGTAGGCTTGTTGAGTTGGCAATCTGGCCACTTTCACCCATACTAATCAAAGGACCGCCCTCAAAGGCAGAAGTTTCCAAAACACTCAGGATTGAGGTAATGTCACCTATAGTCGTTTAGGTGAGATGTAAGTCTTAAGTAACAACGATGTTATATAAAGAGACTATTCATCTCGTGGTCCGATCTTATACAAACTCTTTGTATAGGACACCTCCACTCGCATGTCTCCACATGAATGGTCATGATCAACCATCTGTAGTAGTTCACAATACTTGTAAATCTCTACAAAGCGGGTCATATCCGTAGTGTCACCAGGATCAGATATCCCTCCTTAATCCTTATACTACAAACCTTTTTAGGTTATCACTTAAGGCATGATCTACTTGTATATCTCATATATATGCTTAAGTTTTCATACAATAACCATGGAGCTTTGTTTATTGGATATGAGTAAATGCAAAATAAAATAACTCTTATTTTATTCATAATAATATGTACAATTTACAAACTACGAAACTTCGGGAGAATTAGGACACCAATCCCAACAAATCCTGGTTCAAGATTTGTATATGACCTGCAGGAAGATAAATATTTCAAGCACATCTTCATGGCTCTTGATGCTTCTATTAGGGGGTTTCTGAACTGCATTCGCCATGTTTTAATTGTAGATGGAACACATTTAAGGGGTAAGTATAGTGGTAAACTCCTGCTTGCGACTGGGGTCAATGGAAACAATCAAATATACCCAGTCACGTTTCTTGTACTAGGCGTATTGTGCCATAGTTTATTGTTTTGTGTACTTGTAATTTGATTGTCTTGTACACCCCACTAGCTTTAGGATGAGTGGGAGATTGTTGGCATTGATGCCCTAAATTTAGTAGGATCCTATAGTTTGTAAATACTTGTATGAACAAACGTTTCGGTGATTAATAATATTTGATATTTTATTCACTCTGTCTATGAAATATATGATATTTTAGTTGCATTAACCACAAACCAATAAACTAACATCCTTTGTTATCGTTGTAACTTAAACATTTATGTGAAGACATATAAATGGATCGTGTTTAAGTGATAACCAAGGTTGGATACTTTATCCTAATGACACTACGAGTATGACCCACTTTGTAGGTGTTACAATTGTTGTAAAATGCTACAAATGATCTGATCCTGATCATTCATATATTAGACATGCAAGCAGAGATATTTTATACAAAGGAGTTTGTATAAGACTGGACTAAGAAATGTTTAGTCTCGTTATATAACGTCGTTCATAATTTAGACTTTCATTTCACTAGGATGACCATAGGTAACATGACCTTAATTCTGAGTAAGTTGTGAACTCCTACCTATGAGGGCGATCATTTGATTTGCATGGGTGAGAGTGGTCAGATCGCCGGTTCAACAAGCCTACCATTTTGGGAATTTGTCTGATTGAGGAGCTGGGAACTTAACTACACAAAATATAATTCATTCCTTCCCCGAAGCAGGGTTAAGTAGATAAATTGCTATCTTAAGAGTTGATTACGGGCCTTGAACAATATGACGCCACACCCTCTCTTGGCTCGAGAGGGGTTTAGTCATAATGAGACTATGATCTATTGTTCATTAGAGGGATCAGTGGTACTTAAGGAGTTAGATGTAACTACATGAACAAAACGGTAATTTGGACCAGTTGTACTTACGAGCAATTTGTGAAGGGTCATTGTACTGTTGATTGGTTATATCCAATGGATACAGAAATGTATCTGTAGTGCGAAGAGTGCAGCTGTTGGTCTTTAGTGGAGTGCCTGACAGTTAACGGATGATAGATAATGTGATTAAAGAGATTGATCAATTATTCACGTATTGTTGAAGCTTCAAGCTACTAGTCCATAACGTCCCCTTGGTAGCTCAATGAATTTAAGTTGAGAATCAGTTTTTTGGTTAATTTTAAATGTTCAAATTAATAAGAGAGAATTTGATTATATATGATATAATTCAATTAATTCAATTATATATGATATAATTGATATAAATTATTTGATACATTATTGTTTGATTGGAGGAACTGATATTTGAATATAATTCAAATATATTTTCTATGAATAAGATATGTAGTTATTAAATTTAATATAAATGTGGTTTATATTAAATGCCATAAAATATAGAAAAATAATTATGGCTTATATACAATACTAAAACTATATGTTATAAATATAATATGATAAGTTAGTTATCATATTTATTTATAATTTATTAATTATTTGATAATTAACCATTTTTCTCTCTAACCAACCCTTAGTGGGAAATTATTTAGTTTTTGTGGCAAAAAAGGATAAATGATTTTTTTTTTCCAGAATTCCATATACAGACGAGCATATATGATCGAGTATTTATACGATTGTTCTTTAGAGCCTATGCGATAGACTCGTCTTTCTAAACAATCAAAAGCCTTTGCTATACGATAGCCTTGTTTCTATTCGATCGTCTTCCTCCTCCAAACTCTAAATGAATACAGACTCAATTGTAAGAAATTATGTCAAAAAACATAGTGGCCCTTACAATTAACTTTTGTAATCTTAAACAAAAAACATTAAAAGAGACAATTATCCCAAAACATCCATCAACAACATCCACGAACATTTAACAAATAAACACATTGCAGAAACTTAAAACCCACCAAATTGTAAATGAAATTCAATACAGCAAACAGAATTTGGAAACCAGAACACAACCTGGCTCTGATACCAATTTGAGAAACTCTATTTACAGAGAACCTTTGAGCGGAAGCGGATCGTCCAAATCTCATTTTGAATACATACATTTACAGTTAACAGAACAAATTATGCATCAGAAACTAAATTACAGCATGCTTCTGAATTAAAAACAAAGTTTAGAGATTATACGTTTGAAGAATCGTTTTCAAGATAATTCCTTGATTGTACTCGTTCACGAACGCATCGAACAAGTCACGAACTCCTCGATCAGCAACAAGAAAAACTCGATCCTCAAACCAACAGGGACACTACCACTTAGTGACCTTAGTATTCTCGGTGTGAGAATCCAAGAGTGGTGGACTTTGGTTAATTTTGGTTAGAGGGGAAGTTTAGAGTTTGGAGGAAGAAGACAATCAAATAGAAACAAGGTTATCATATAGCAAAGGATCTTGATCGTTTAGAAAGATGAGTCTATCGCATAGGCTCTAAAGAACAGCCTATAGATACTCGATCGTGTATGTTCGTCTATATATGAAATTTTGAAAAAACCATTTATTCGTTTTTGTCACAAAAACTAAATAACTTCCCACTAAAGGGTGGTTAGAGAGAAAAATGGTTAATTATCAAATATTTAATAAATTATAAATAAATATGATAATTAAATTATCATACTATATTTATAACCTATAGTTTTAATATTGTATCATATATAATATATAAACCATAGTTCTTTTTCTCTATTTTATGTCATTTAATATAAATCATATTTATATTAGATTTAATAACTATGAATCTTATTCAAAGAAAATATATTTGAATCATATTTAAATATTAGTTCCTCCAATCAAACAATAATGCATCAAATACATTATATCAATTATATCATATATAATTGAATTAATTTAATTATTTCATATATAATCAAATTCCCTCTTATTAATTTGAACATTTCAAATTAACCAAAAAACTTATTCTCAACTTAAATCCATTGAGCTACCAAGGGAACCTTATGAACCTGTAGCTTGAAGCTCAGACGATACGTGAATAATTGATTAAACTCTTTAATCACATTATTCACAATCCGTTAACTGTCGGACACTCCACTAAAGACTGCCAGCTGCACTCTTTGCACTACAGATGTATTTTTGTGTCCATTGAATATAACCAATCAATAGTACGATAACCCTTCACAAATTGCTCGTAAGTATAGATGGGTCAAATTACCGTTTTGTCTTTATAGTTACATCTAACTTCTTAAGTATCACTGATTCCTTTAATGAACAATAGATCATAGTCTCACTATGATTAAACCCTTCTTGGGTCAAGAGAGGGTGTGGCGCCACATTATTCAAGACCTGAAATCAGCCCTTAAGGGAGCAATTTATCTCCCCTGCTTCGGGGAAGGTGTGAATTCCATCTTGTGTAGCTGAGTTCCCAGCTCCCCAATCAGACAAATCCCCAAAATAGTAGGCTTCTTGAGTCGGCGATCTGGCCACTCTCACCCATGCAAATCAAAGGACCGCCCTCATAGGTAGGAGCTCACAACTCACTCAGGATTAAGGTCATGTTACCTACGGTATTCCTAGTGAAATGAAAGTCTCAATTATGAACGACGTTATATAATGAGACTAAACATTTCGTGGTCCAGTCTTATACAAACTCTTTTGCATAGAATATCTCCGCTTGTATGTCTAATACATGAATGATCAGGATCATATCATTTGTAGTATTTTACAACATTTGTAACACCTATAAAGTGGGTCATACTCGTAGTGTCACCAAGATAAGGTATCTAGCCTTATCCATATACTACAGACCATTTAGGTATCACTTAAACACGATCCACTTGTATGTCTTCACATACATGTTTAAGTTACAACGATAACCAAGGATGTTAGTTTATTGGTTTGTGGTAAAGGAAATGAAATATCATATTTTTCATAGACATAGTGAATAAAGTATCAAATAGTTTGTTCATACAAGTGTTTATAAACTACAGGACCCTATGAGATTTAGGGCTTCAACCCCAATAACATTTGGTATATCTGGTGGAGAAACTGATGAATCTTGGGTGTGGTTTTTTCAGCAATTAAGATGTGCAACTGGACAAGTTTGTGATTTGGTTATCGTATCAGGCAGACACCCTAGCATAAAAAAAGGCATTTATCACGGTCTTCCCATAAGCATTTCATGGTCTCTGCATCCATCACTTGAAAGCTAATTTATTAATTAATTTTAAGAATAAAGATATTTTGGATATTTTCAACAAAGCAGCTAAGGCAAGTTGTGAGTCTGTGTTTAACTACTATTGGAGTCAATTTGCAGGGTATCTAGGTCCACGCAAATTCTTAGAAGATATTGGTCTTGATAGGCTAGGGTGTACCAATGTAACAGAAGGTACAATCAAATGATGACAAATCTCGCTGAGTGCATAAACAGAGTGTTAAAATATGTACGACAGTTACCAATCACATCATTTCTAGACCATATTAGAGGTTGGTTACAAGACTTGTATTATAGACGTCGAACGGATGCATCAAACAGTACATCAAGACTGTCGAACTATGCGATGGCAATAATTCGTGACGCGGTAAACAAAGCAAGCAAATAGGAAGTTAGGCCAATTGATCAACATGAGTTTGAGGTGATAGATGTGATGGAACACGAGACATACGCAGTGGAATAAGGATCTAATTACACTCTAATTACCTCTAATTAAAAAGAAATTAGCATGCAAATATAGGAAAAATAGTAAACTAAAAAAAGATAGTGTACAACCTTTGTAGCTCCCGAAAAAATGCTTTTTCTCGCTGAATCTCGACCTAAACTCTATCGGACCACCACTAGAGTTTCCCTGCTATTCTCTGGACTTAGAACCGGGTTGTGGGACCCGGTGAATGAAGGAATGAAAAGGAAGAATGGGAGGTTCAAGGTTAATGTGAGCAAAAGGGAGTTTTTGGTGATAACTTGGAAACCAAAAGCAATTGAAAATTCAGCAAGAAGAAGAAGAAATTATTTTGAAAAAAACTTCCTTTTATAAAACAATTACATGCATCTAATGCATGTAAAAGTTCATAAAAAATCAACACCTCACAAAACACTAAATCAAAATGGGCTATGTATCATTCTATAATGTTTACACATAGTCTACTTAAGTTAGTGAGATTATCCAACAAAAATGTTGATAATTCCACTAACTCTAGTCAAGGGCAAAAATGTCTTTTTCCATTTGGTCAAAGTCAAACTTTGACTTTTTCCTAGCGAAAAGTCAACCCTTTGACTTTTTACAGTTTTGACCCTCTTGACTAATTTTGACCTCCCGAATGTGAATCCGCATTCATATTTTCGAAATTCAATTCACATTTAAATATAGAGTGCCATACAAAAAACCAATAGCGATATCGCATATACTTGTCGGTTTTAATCTCTTTTCCTAATTCGAACAATTCAAATTAATCCAACATACTGTTCTAAGTTTAATCCATATAAGCTAGTAGGGGGACCTAATGAACCTACAGATCATGGGCTCCAACAATTCGAGATTAACCGGTAAAATTCTTTAACCTAATTAATCAACATTTGTTAACTAACGGGTCATTCCACTAAAGTCCCGTAGTTGCACTCCTCTCACTGTAGATATATTTCCGTCCATCTGATATAACCATAACTAGTAAGTCAATCTTTCACAGGTTGTTCGTGGTCTTGGTTGGGTCAAAATACCATTTTACCCCCGAGAACACTTCTTGTTCCTTCAGTCCCACTGAACCTCTAAAGAACAATTTATTTGTGGTCCAACCTTCAAATCGAGTCCTTCTCAACCTAGAGAGAGGGTGGGGCCCCTTGTTCTAATTCTGAAGTCAGCACTTAAGGGAACATCCTATCTACTACCCCTAGAGACGGGTAGGAGTGACATTCGTCTTGCACCCTAAGTCCCCAGCTATTTACCCGGTCTTACCCCTGAAATGGGAGGCTTATTGAGCCAGCGTTGTTGAGCTGATCTCACCCATGAAAATCTAAGGATAATCCCGAATAAACCAGAGTTCATAGTTAGCTAAGGATTGAGATCGAGTTACTTAGGTCATCTAATTTGAATTAGTCAGTTTTATACAGTAAACGGTGTTATAAAACAAAAGTGACTAAGTCGTGGTCCAGTCTTATACAAACTCATTGCATAGGATACCCCCACTCACATATCTTTATATGAACGATTCAAGATCATATCGTTTGTACTAACTACAAAGTGGGCGGCATCCATAGTGTCCCCAGAACAAGGCGCCCAACCTTATCCTTATACTATAGACCATTTTAGGCTATATACTTGAACTTGATCCATGTTTTATATCATCACATAAAGTTCATGTCTACATTAAATAGCCTCAGAACCTTAGTTTATTGGATTCAAGATTACAATTTCAATAACAATTTTATCAGAAAAACAAAACAAAATATGTTTATCAATTTACAAACTACGAGTTTTAGGACATAAAATCCAACAAGATGGGGGTTTGGGAGACCGTGTAAATATTCATGCAAAACATGCACTTGTCGCAAGTTTGATTATTATGAACTCCCTTGTTCATACGCGATTGCTGCATGCAGGGTTCAAAATATTGATCCTATCTCTCTTTGTTCATGAATATACTCTGTTGAATCAGTATTGGCTGCATATACTGAACCTATATGACCACTTGGACACTTTTCAAAATGGAAGCAATCATCAGCCTTCGTCGATGTTGAAACATTGCCTCCAAAAAGAGTTCCAAGAGTAGGTCGCCCACAAACAACAATATTTTCTTCTGCGTGAATTTCGTCAAGTTCACAGGTGTTTCAGATGTGGGCAACGGGGTCACAACAAAACGACATGCAATCAACATTTCAATACTTCCAAGTGATGTATGGATTTTTTATTACTAATTATGTTTATTATCTTTATGGATTTTTGTGGCTTTGCAAAGTCGTCTATGATTTTGGATTTTTTTTATGACATTTTGCATGAGCCCGACCGGGAATTGGTGCCTACATGCATGGGTCTAGCCGGGAATTATTGTATTTTAATGATATTTTGCATAAGCCAAACCAGAAATTGGTGCCTACTTGCACGGGCCCAGCCGAGATATTTAATGATTTTTACATGAGCCTTCTCGGGAATTGGCGCTTAATTGCATGGGTCGGGGTGGGAATTAGTATACTTTGATGACGTTTTGCATGAGCCCGATCGGGAATTGGCGCCTACTTGCATGGGCCCGACCGGGAATGTTTATATTTTAATGATTTTTGCATGAACCTGGCTAGGAATTGGCACTAGTTGCATGAACCCAGGCGGGAATATGTGTATTTTGATGATATTCGCATGAACCCGCTTATACATAAAAAACAATCTAAGCCAACTATAAATTTTCATTAATCACTTCAACCATTAATTACAAAAAAAGGTTTACAAACTTTTAAAATAATGCTCTATTTGCCCAAATCTGAATGGCTTATTGTCTACGAAAATATGTCATTCTATCTTGTGTTAAGGTGTCCATTTTGGATCCGGTTACATCATATTCGAAAAATTTACATGTGAATATACTACAACCACCACTCTCATGTTGTTGAGGCATGAAAGCATCTCGACGTAAAGTCCATCGATCCACTAGAAGATTATTAGGTTCCATTACCACACTAGCAAGGAGTAAACTGGGAAAATTTTCACACACCAATCTCATTTCACGTTCCAAGTCTGCATTTGAATGTAATCCAATCAATGAATTGGATACGATTACTTCTCTAACCTGGAAGTCCGCACAAACAAGCACCTAGTTCATCCTAGAGAGTTTGAAAGGCATGTAAATAGCATTGTCGTTGCTCTAAGGTACATCATGGTTAGTGTGTCGACCATTGAAATACTTCAATACGTCTGTCGCCTTACTTCAATCGATAGTACAACGATCACATCTAGAAATTTATAGAGCAATGAGAAAACCAAATAATGTTGAGTGCATGAACCTATGGAATAATGTATGTAACGTACTACTACTACAATATCAGCTATGGAAAATTATCGACGACATAATTCTGGTTGGGCTTGCTTTTTTTTTTTTTATGCATGCATGGTAACGTTGAGTGTTTAATTAAACAGAGACACCTATACACACACGAGAATCTTCATTAAAGGTTATATACCTCATCATCCATCCATTCATATAGTGTTAACAGACTATTAAACCCTTTTTTATCCATTTGAGCATATGCATTTCTTCATATCATTGAAGTAGTGTCTATGTTATCCATCCACTTCTAAAATTTAATGTTTAGATCTTCAAATATGTCAACGAGGGGATTGTACTTCTGTTGCACTTTTTGCCTCTTCTCATACTTCCTCGTGTCTCTCCACGGTGTAGTTAATTTTCAAGAAATTTTTAGGGGGACACTCCCAGGGTGGCTCGAGGTGATGCGCAGTAACGTTATTCAACCTAACAAGGGAGATCGAGGGATATGCTGTCGCACTTCCCGCTCCCACTTACTGTGAACACTCTCTCCATCCATCTTGATATTGACCTACCCAAACACCATCCGTTGGGGGGACATGCTAAAGGTGCCGCGAGGCTGAGGATAGATCTTACGGTGTGGACTATGTAGGAGAAACATGAAAGGTTTAAGTGAAGCATCTTATGCCCCAAGTACCTCCCACTAAATGTTCTACTAGAGGTTCATTAACCTAGACAATCCAACTGATTTTAGTCTAAGTTGTCTTTTTAAACTCTGCTCATAAACAATCTTTCTATGAAATATAAACAAGTTCAAGTAGTCACATTTAAACACTTTAATGGACTGTCCTTAACTTGCATGCATGCATCAAATCTATCTAATTCACCTTTCCAGGTAAGTTCCCAGGTAGGGGTGTTACGTTTTCGTTAACTTAAATACCCCAGCCTAGACAGAATTCGCCTTAGACAAAAGGTCTTTTATAGATAGATTTTCTACACTTTAACCTTTTATTAGCCAATTTAATCCTATCAAACTGATTAAAAGATTAAAGCCTTAGGGTTTCTAATCATATTATAACCGTGATCTTAGGTCTATGTGATCCAAGTTTTAAATATTTTAAAACTATGAATTAAACCTAAGTAAACATGCATGTCTTTCTTATTTCTTTTAGTTCTAATTTCTCTTTAACTCTTAAAAAGAAACAACTAAAAAACATTGCGCATAACGAGGCGTTTATAAAGTAACCTATGTATCATGCTTCATACAATGTCCTGTCATTACTATATAACTTTTATATTTCGCGTAATAACAAAGCAAACATGCTATCATTCACCCTTATACTATAACAATTATAATATAAAGAAGATGCATGTCAATGCTTTTTATGCATGCATAAATATAACTCTTATATTATATGATGCATGAGCATGCTCTTACATAATTAAAATCATGCTTCTCTAAATTATAACAATTACAATAAAGAGATGATGCATGATCAATGCATAACCTAAGGTGGGATTTACTATATGTGCATACCATATGACATGTAAAACATACATCACATGTATTAAACAAATAGATTAATGGATCGGGATGAGCCTTGAAACCAAAAAATCGGAATGAAAAACCCTATCTATTACATTTTTCATCGAGCAAACCGGTTCACAAGCGAATCGGGTCTTGAACCGCCAGGAGGTCTTCATCATGTAGCAAACTCTAGCAGGTAGACGATCGTTCAGCGCGCACTAGACGATAGGAACAATAGCAAACGATCACGTAGACGACGACGAGGCTGCAAAGCCGGATTGTCTATGCAATTGTGTAGCGCAACGACAGGTAAATGATTTACCTTGAGTTACTAAGCGATCGTTTATTCAGTTACTAAGCAATGAAGCTTGCTGACCAAAACGATCGTCTAGCGCACTGAAATTCTTTGTATATACATTCGAACCACTGTTGGTCATATTTCTCTTAAACGACACGCGAGTGTCTCATCATTTAACCGATGTGTGCAACATGGTAAACGATTTACCTTGCGATACTAAGCGATCATTTAGTCAGTTACTAAGTGATGAAGCTTGCTGACTTAAACGATCGTCTAGCGCACACGCGCATTAAATGATACTCAGCAAACACGTGCCCGATCGTCAACCTGATACGACCAACTCTTGATCGCATACCCCATCGTTCAACCGCGATCGCATAGTCCTTCATCTTCACGATGCGATGGATAGCGATCGCATAGAACCTCTTCTGCACAATGCGATCAACCCGAGTCCATCTTCTTCCTCGAAGAGTCGCAACCTTTGCCCAGAACTTCGACGAACGACTCAAGACTCCAAACAAACTTTGAATACAAAATCAATAACGATTATTAATGCCTAAAAACACAGGAGCCTTTATAAATATCCGCAAATGTAAAAGGATCTTAAACAAACCGAGGCAAATCATCCCAAAAACATCCATTAATCTAGCATATCCACCGCAGATTTAACAATTAAAATAGTGTATATGTTATTTCATTGCAACAGATGAAATCGGAGTATAAAAATCCTAGCTCTGATACCAATTGAAGGATCTCATATCGAGAGTTCCATGAGCAGGTTTAGATCGCTTTGATTTCACAGTGTTCGAAACACAAACGACATACATTCAACACATACAGTTATGCATCTAATACTCATTATCGGCATGCTCAAAATACAATAATTAACCAGGAAAAAGGTTCATACTAGATGAAGACTCTCTTCGTATGTCTGAACCTTAAGCAGCGAAAAACCTCCCACCGATTTACCAGCACCCTACGAGTATGTTGACTGCAACTGCACGATCCGAACATACACAAACAATGCAGTGGGGACGACACCACTACAAGAGAAACTTGGGTATTCTCAGAGTCAAAAACCCAAAGAGTGGGCTTTGGTGAGTTTGGTAGAGGACGGAGGACAAACAAGTCATATAGGCGATAAGCAAATGGGAGAGAAAACAGTGCTATCGCATAGCAGAAGTGCTTATCGCATAGAGGAGCTACACGATCGTGTAGGATTTGTTGAACGATCGTTTAGAAAAAGGTATACAATCGTTTAGCTAAATCGGCACACTATACGATCGTTTAGAAAAGAAATCCAATCGTCTAGGCGATAGTGTGCAATCGTTTAGGCGCGAGGTATACAATCGTTTAGACAGATAACACTATCGCATAGGCTCTCAAGCGATCGTTTTGAATCACCAACACGCGCTTCACGAATTCTTTTGGGGGATTGAACGACTACCGATTGCACGATTCAAAATGAAAACTTTTTTCATTTTAACCCATCGGTTACCATAACCAATGCTACCCACTACCCACGTCCGAACGTGGAAAAATGATTAATTATCATATAATTAATCAATTAATTAATAAATAAATATAATCATATTATATTTATATCCTATAGTTTGATATCACATATCTACTATAGTATTTTCTCCTCTACTTGATATAAATCATATTTATATCTAATTTCCTCCAAAATAATGTATCTCATACATTTGCTAATTATATCATATATAATTAACCAGTTCAATTATATCATATATAATCGAACTTCCTCTTGTCAATTTGAACATTTCAAATTAACCCAAATACTGGTTCTCGACTTTTATCCAAGCTACCCAGGGGACCTAATGGATCTGTGGCTTGAAGCTCCAACGGTACATGAATAGCTGACTAAACTTTTTAGCCACGAGATCCACTATTCGTTAACTGTCAGTGATTCCACTAAAGATCAACAAACTGAACTCTTCTTACCACAGATATATTTCTGTGTCCATCGGATATAACCAATCATGAGTACGATGACCCTTCACAGATGCTCATAAGTACAACTGGACCAAATTACCGTTATGCCCCTGTAGTTACATCCCACTCCTTAACTACCACTGATTTCTCTAATGAATAATACAACATAGTCCAACTATATTTGAACACCTCTCGAGAGAAGGTGTGTGGCGCCACATCGTTCAAGCCCCAGAATCAGCCCTTAAGGGAGCCAACTATCTACTTACCCCTGCCTCGGGGAAGGAGTGAATTCCATCTTATGTAGTTGAGTTTCCAAGTCCCAAATCAGACGAATCCTCAAAATGGTAGGTTTAAATCGGCGAACTGGCGACTCGCACCCATACAAATGAAAGAACCGCCCTCAATGGCAGAAGTTCCCAACTCACTCAGGATTGAGATCATGTTACCTATGGTCATCCTACTGAAATGAAGTCTCTGTCATGAACGGTGCTATATAACGAGACATTAACACTTCCTGGTCAGGTCTTATACAAACTTTTTGTATAGGATGCCCCCGCTCGCATGTCCCCAACATGAATGATCAGAATCAGACTATCTGTGGCAAGTCACAACACTTGTGACCATTTCACAAAGCGGGCCGCGTCCGTAGCATTACCAGGATAAGGTTTCCCTCCTTTATCCATTTACTACAGACCATTTTGGTTATCACTCAAAACATGATCCACGTGTATGTCACCACATACATGCTTGAGTCACATATAGATAACCAGGGATTTTATGATTATTGGTTGCTGGTAAAGCAAATAAAACAAATAACCGAGCAAAACAAAAAGATGTGAAGTAAATATCATATATTAACAATCACAGGTGTTCGTATATATTGTTTACAAACTACAGGACACGAGACTTTAGGGCATCAACCATAACAAGTTCTCCCTCCATCCCTCGACGTCGACGACGACGGTTCCGATTCCATTTCCCTCCGTTTAGGTTTCACGTGTCAGCTTCCATCTCTGATCTCTTCACCTTCCATCAGATCAGTTCTTCTTCTCCCTCGACGTTGACGGTCTCGACAAAAGATTCCAAATTATATTCCACCCATTCCGTTCGACATCGGGCATTCAGGTTTCTGATCTCTTCACCTTCCATCAGATCACTTGACTTTATGTTTGAATTTTAAAATTTGCTTCAAATAAAAAAAATGAATATGTGGTGGAGGCCGGGGGAGGGAATGGTCAATGGAATATTTGAATTTTACGTTTAAGTAAATGATTTTCATAGAATTTTAATCTCATTTTCTTTGATGGTAATAAGTTTTCTCTCTATTTTTCCCTTTATAGGTACCATCACAATGAGCTTGAGCTTGAGCAAGAGCAAGAGCAATGATTCCAATGATGATGTTTTTGTGATGCCACCACCACCACCACGAAAAGATGAAAGCGAGGAGACAATTTCAAAGCATGCAAATGGAAGAAAGAAGGAAAATCCATCTATGGCATGGGATCACTTTACTAAATGTTCTAAATATAATGATGATGATCCACATGCTAAATGTAACTATTGTGGTATGGTGTATGCATGTCATCCTAGAAGGAATGGAAATTCAACTATGAGAATCCATATTGAACACTACTGTAAAAAAAATCCTTATCAGATTAAGAAGTGTAAGTTAGATGTAACACAAAGTAAGTCGGTCGTTAAGAAGAATGAGAGTATTGAAGATAGTTCACAATCACAATCATCCATTAGTTATAAGATATTTACTATTGAGAGTGCTCGAAAACTACTTGCTGAGATGATTATAATAGAAGAGTTGCCATTTAAATTCGTGGAGAACCAAGGATTTAAGAGGTTTGTGAATTGGACTTTGACGTTAGTAGAACCTAATTTTATTCTTCCTTCTCGAAAAAAAATTTTCTAAGGATATTTTAGGAATATATGATAGCACGAAAGAGATGTTGAAAGACATTTTTGTGAAAGAAGAATGTAGAGTGTCACTCACAACCGATAAGTGGTTATCAATCCAAAATATGAACTATTTGGTTTTGACTGCACATTTTATTAATAAAGATTAGAAATTACATAAGAGAATTCTTAATTTCACCCAAATTGAGAATCAGAGAGGGGAGACGATAGGAAAAGAGGTTGAGAAATGTCTAAAACAGTGTGGAATTGAAAAGGTTATGACATTGACAATTGATAATGCTTCGTCAAATGATACTGTCATTGGTTATTTGAAGAAGCGTTTTAAGCATAGGTTGGTGTTAGATGGTGAGTTCTTGCATGTTCGATGTTGTCCATATATATTGAACTTAATTGTATGCGATGGCCTAAAAGATGTTAATGATTCATTGGTTCGAATTCAAGATGCCATGAGGTTTATTAGATCTTCTCCTGCTCGACTTGCCACATTTAAGAAGTGTATCAAAGAGGAGAACATAGATAGTAAAAGTATGTTGTGTCTTGATATTCCAACTAGATGGAATTCTACTTATTTGATGCTTGAGACAACTGTAAAATTTGAAAAGGCATTTGAGAGGTTAGCAGATTATGACACAATTTACATGAATGAGGAGGAAAAACCAACCACCAAGGATTGGGAAATTGTGAGAATATTTACCAAATTCTTGTCGGTGTTCTATGAAGTAACTGTTAGGCTTTCAAGGTCTTTGTATGATACTTCTAATACAGTCTTCCATGAGATTAGTATTGTTCAGAATTGCAAAAAAATATTCAAGTGCAACTGGTCCAAATGATGTGCTTTTGCAAGAAATGGCAACGAAGGTGCAAGAAAAGTTTGATAAGTATTAGGAAAAAAAAAAGATAGAACAAATTTATTCTTGTATGTTGCCTTCATTTTGGACCCTTGTTATTAGATGAAATTTCTTTTGTATTGCCTAAATCAATTATTTGATGTTGATGTTGTTAGGGTTGATGTCCTAAAGTCTCGTGTTCTGTAGTTTGTAAACAGTATATACGAACACCAATGATTGTTAACATATGATATTTACTTCACATCTTGTTGTTTTGCTCGGTTAATTGTTTTATTTGCTTTACCACAAACCAATAAACATAAAATCCCTGGTTATTTGTATGTAACTCAAGCATGTATGTGGTGACATACAAGTGAATCATGTCTTGAGTGATAACCAAAATGGTCTGTAGTATATGGATATAGGAGGGAAACCTTATTCTGGTAATGCTACGGATGCGGCCCGTTTTGTGAAATGGTCACAAGTATTATGACTTATCACAGATGGTCTGATCTTGATCATTCGTGTTAGGGCCATGCGAGCGGGGGCGTCCTATACAAAGAGTTTGTATAAGACCTGACCACGAAGTGTTAACGTCTCGTTATATAATACCATTTATGATAGAGACTTCACTTCACTAGGATGACCATAGGTAACATGTCCTCAATCTTGATTGAGTTGGGAACTCCTGCCATTGAGGGCGGTCCTTTGATTTGTATGGGTGCGAGTGGCCAGGTCGCCAATTTTTTTGGGGATTCGTCTAATTTGGGAGCTGGGAACTCAACTACACAAGATAGAATTCACTCCTTCCCCGAGGTAAGGGTAGGTAGATAAATAGCTCCCTTAAGGGCTGATTCCAGGGCTTGAACAATGTGGTGCCACACACCTTCTCTTGACCTGAGAGGTGTTCACACATAGTTGGACTATGTTGTATTGTTCATTAGAAGAATCAATGGTACTTAAGGAGTGAGATGTAACTATAGGGATAAAACGGTAATTTGGCCTAACTGTACTTACGAGCATCTGTGAAGGGTCATCATACTCATGATTGGTTATATCCGATGGACGCAGAAATATATCTGTGGTAAGAAGAGTTCAGCTGTTGGTCTTTAGTAGAATGCCTGATAGTTAACGGATGGTGGATCTCGTGGCTAAAGAGTTTAGTCAGCTATTCACAGACCGTTGGAGCCTCGAGCCACAGGTCCATTAGGTCTCTAGGTAGCTTGGATAAAGTCGAGAACTAGTGTTTGGGTTAATTTGAAATGTTCAAATTGACAAGAGGAAGTTCGATTATATATGATATAAATGGACTGGTTAATTATATATGATAGGTCAAATGTATGAGATACATTATTATGGAGGAAATTAGATATAAATATGGTTTATATCAAGTAGAGGAGAAAATACTATAGTAGATATGTGATATTAAACTATAGGTTAAAAATATAATATGATTATATTTATTAATTAATTAGTTGGTTAATTATATGATAATTAATCCAAAATTCACGTTCGGACGTGGGTTAGTGGGACAACATCGGTTATTGTAACCGATGAGTTAAAATGAAAAATGTTTTCATTTTTTGAATCGTTCGATTGATCGCCCAAAAGAATTCCCAAGAGAATTATCGAGCGCACGTTGGTGAAAATCTAAACGATTGTTTACGTAAAACGAGAGCCTATACGATAGTCCTATCTGCCTAAACGATCGTCCACCTCGCGCTTAAACGATCGCACACTGTCGCCTACACGATCGCATAACTTCTCTAAATGATTGTATAGTGTGTTGATTTTGCTAAACGATCGTATACCTTTTTCTTAAACGACCGTTCAGTAAATCTTACACAATCGTGTAGCTTCTCCTAAACGATAAGCATTCTGCTATGCAATAGTGGCCTTCTTCCCTCCCACTTGCTTATCGCCTACACGATCTGGTTTTCCTCCTTCCTTTACCAAATTCACCAAAGACCACCATTTGGGTTCTCACTCCGAGATTACCCGGGACTCTTTACTGGTGGTCTCGTCCCCGTTGTGGTCATGAGTTTGCGGTTGTTCGTGCTGCTGTTGTTGACATTGCTACTGGGCGTTGGTAGATCGCTTGGAGGGTTCCGTTGCATTGAGTTCCGAAGATTGAAGATTGTCTTCAACTGGTATGGAACTCTCTCTCTCTTGTTATTTTGTTGTTCATAGCATGCTGATAATTAGTGTTTTGTTTGCATAACTGTATGTTTTGAATGTATAATGTGTATTTCGGTCACGGTGAGATCGAAGCGATTCGAACGCACTCATGGAACTCTTCGGTAAGAGATCCTTCAATATCATCCATTATAGCTCTACAAAAAGGCTATAAAAAGTCCCAGACTTTTAATAACATGGGCTATCAGAACCTTCGAAAAATGTTTGAAAGGTCTTTCATAGCCTCTTTCGTTAGCTATTGTATCCATTATTTCTTGTAGTGATTTAAAGTTTAATTCCTATTTATATGTTTCTTTTTAAGTACAACAAGCCATTTTTACGAGTTTCTATATGAAAAATTGAAAACATCGAAAATATGAAAAAAAAATTAATTTGATAACAATATATAAAAATAATGAAAAAAGAATTTAGATACAATTGAATTTGTAACAAGCATTTAAATAGATCGAAAGATTGTTAGATAAAATCAAATTTGATAATAAAAGATAAATTCAAATATAAATTGGGGAGAAAATCATGAAGTTTTTATTTATTGGGATTAATTTGATAAGTAGTTAGATAAAATTTAATTTGATAATAAAATATAAATTCAAATATAATTCGAAGAAGAAAAATGAAACTTGTTTATTTACAATTACACTATATTCATAATTCTATTTTCATTTAAGCTTCAACAATTACACTATATTTATAACTCTATCAACCACAAAACCTACGAAAGAAGCTTAACTCATTGTAAAGGCATAATAAAAATAGCAAGATTGCAGTAGTGAATACTTATTTGTTTGTCAAAAAGACAAATTAATGGAATAATAATATAATAAGATGGTAATAAATAAAAGATTATTAAAAATACAAAAAATGATAAAATTTAAATGAAATATATTGTTTGTTAGATGACGATATGTATAAAATATTAACTAAAATCCTAGTCGGGATAAAAAAAAATTAATCCAAATTTAAAATAATAAAAATAAATAAAATAATGTAAAATCTAAAGATATATTATAAATTAAAATCAAAATGATGATAAACAAATTAAAGATCGATTAATTTTGAATATTTTCGTTAAATCAAATCAAAACAGATAACTAATTTGAATCAATTAGGAGAGAAAATAAGGAAGGCATGGGTTTATTTTAAATCAATTCGTGTAGTAATTATCAAAATCTAATTTGAATATTAAAAATAAATTCAAATTCCAAAAGATGGTGAAAATTACGGAATGACACTAAAATTGGACCGATTAGATTATAATAGGATTAATTTGGTTATTAATCATTCTCTTCAATTACATTGTATTTATATCCCGGTTATTAATCAAGCTCTCCACTTATACTATATTTATATCTTGGTTATTGATAAAGCTCTACACTTACATTGTATTTAATATTTCGGACATACAAACTAATTAAGGGCAAGTCAGGTATTATCAAAATGTCAGCTAAAATAATGACTAAATATAAAATATGTACAATTGAATCTAATAACATATACATAACAATTTAAACCTTAAGAAATTATAGAAATATATCAAGTTAATTTATTAAGAATATGTATAAAATAATAAAAACTAATTCAAACATTTGAATAAAGTTAAAATTTGACTAGATAAATGAAATTTGATAATATATAGATATTTAAAATATAAATTTGATAGAAAAATATGGATATTTAATTCAAGTGAGATTAATTCAAAAAGTGGTTAAACGTATTCTAAATTAATAATAAAATTTATTTTTAGTTTTTCAAATGAATCGATTAGATGGAATGTGGAGAACTAAGACATCAACAATTATCCTGTATATGAAACTTCATCATTGTTTATGATTCTACACTTACCATATATTTGTAGTTTCATTAATAACAAAAGCTACAAACTAGACAAGGGTAAAACAGGGATTTGAAAATTCGTGGCCATGTACATGTCATATGAGTTGTCATAAATCTTATTATTTGTCCGTGTTGCCATTTTTCAAAATCAAACCCTAAAATCTGCCATACACTTCAATTCCAAAAAAAAAAAAATCATATAGTTTTTGGGCCTAAGTTCAAACAGGCCCAAAAAGTTGCCGGGCCAATGTTCATGCAGACATTTTTTGGACGAGGATATGTTGATGCGTCACAACTTGTTTAGTTTAATTATATCAATATTCATATTTGGTAAAAGAAAAATTAAAAAAAACGTTATTTTCAAATATAGGAAAATGAGTCAACTTATTTATAAATATAACAAAATATAGATGTCTATCAATATAACTAATAGATAACTAACAGTGTCTATCACACACAATATCTTAATAACACATATATCAAAAGATATAAAGTCAAAGCGAGGATAGCTCAATATATTAACAACCAACAGATCTAGTTCGAATCCATCGATCCCTATAGTACTAAAAAATTAGATAACAAATGTATCGCCAATACATAGACATACAACCCATAAAAGTATGATTTGAGTTCGACTCTAAAGTAAAAATGAAAAACAAGCAATTATCTTCAAAATCCATAAATACATAAAACAAACATTCATAGTTGAAATCAATAATAAATCAAGAGAGGTGGAGAAGGGATGCATGGAAGTCCTTCATTATTGCATTAAGATGACAACTATAATTGTTGTGATACAAGACAGAATTTGGATAGTTTAAAATTGAAACCATAAAAATAGAAAAAACTGAACCCTGATTGAGTGAAGAGAGAGATTTACAAACAACAAAGGATACAACAACAATAATCTTAATCTTGACAAAACCACCTAAGGGAATGGGAAATCCCTTGTTGAGAAGGGATGAATTTATGAAGAATCAAACTAACAACACCCACCTCCTTTTTTTATGTTTATGTGCTCTTGGATTTCACAGACACAAAATATAAATTACAGTCCCTTTCACAAAATAAAAACCATGTATAGAAGAAGAAGAAAAGAATCAATGACAAAGTTTGCAGAGAGAACAAATATTTTGATGATGTGTGATATGCAAATTCCTCCATATCTACAATCCAGGACAAGTAGCCTTTTGCAACTCATCTTTCTTTTGACTCATGCTTCACAATCTCGGGTGGAGTGACTGTTACCGTATTCTATTCAACGCATGTTCGAGACCAGTTAGTCCCAATGCGCAACCGTACAAATTCAAAACACAGCTCCTACCCGTAATCCTTCATGTCGTGTGTATTTCGGCATCTTAGTCGTCACAGTTTAACCCACAAACTTCCAACACAATCCCACCCTTGTCGAGGAAGGGGTTGATTCGGACCCATAGAAGCGACAATATGGATGATAGAAGGATTGACCACACAATGATAATGGTTGGTACCTTGTCTTGCTTCCCCATCAAACCCTTGAGGAATGGATACAGATGGACAATCACCCAGAATGCAAAGAACAGCTTACCGATGAGCGGGCCCCATGAGTCGTAACCATTGTTGATGGCATCTGAAATTCCGACGACAACTCCGATAATGTTTATGATCAATAAGGTCAAGGGAGGGACCAACAATGACGTCCACTTGAAGAGGTAAAGCTCAGCAAACTCGCCATCATCTCCTCCTTTGGATGTGACGGTGAAATTTGTGTTAACACCAGCCAAAACCTTTAGCAGACCCTGAAAAAGTGCAAAAAGATGTGACGAAGCACCACCGATAACCCAGAACTGCTCGTTTCTCCACCAATCATGGATCCCAACACCTCCCCACTGCATTTCTAGGATACCGGTCGCTGCTATAGAGATGAAAAGTGCCATGAAAATGATACTAGCATAGTTGCTTAGCTGCACATCAAACAAAGAACATGTCTCACTCAGCTGAACAAACCCAACAAAAGAAAAATTGAATACATTCACAAGACGGTATTGTAGTTACCTCGGGAACGATAAACTGCCCTGTAAGCAGGCAGACAGCTGGCAGTGTACAATAAGCGATCAGTGGAACTGACGTCAATGGATAAACAACGGAGTTTATGTACGAGAAACGCTCGAGCCACTTCAAACCACATCCATAGCCGTACCATATTGGACAGTGCCTACTCAACAGAATTTCAACAGACCCAAGAGCCCACCGAAGAACTTGGTGTAGACGATCAGACAAGTTAATAGGAGCTGAACCCTTAAATGCTGGCCTTTTAGGAATGCAATAAACTGATCTCCATCCATGGCAATGCATCTTGAAACCTGTTAAAATATCCTCTGTAACAGACCCATATATCCACCCTACCTGCAACGATACAGGAAAAAAATATAATATTAAACGCATGTTCAAAGAACCGACACTTCTGAACTTCGAGAGAGTTTCCTTCATACCTCTTTACCCCACTCGGATTTATCTTCATAACCGCAACTGATTACGTGGATGGCTTCTTTCAACAATGAAGCAGAAGTCCCTCCTCCAGGCACGCCGCCATCTTCCATAAGTGTGGAAGCAATGAATGATGGTGATTGCCCAAACTTCTTCTCAAACTTAACTTGGGGCATCAGAGATGATTTTTCATTATCTATTCCTGAATTTGAACCACAATGTAGGGAAGTGAGCATAGATTTCACCTTATTAACCAAATATTCTGAAATATGTTCCTCTTCAAGTTTTGCACATTTTGTTAACTGGTATTTTTCAAGAGTGTTCATACCTTCAATTCCTTCCTCAATATTTTCAAGTGCATGAATCTGTTTTGACGTATCTTTGGTCTTTAACTTCTTTTTATCGCTGGTCTTTGTTTTAGTCTTCTTTCTAGTTCCACAGCAACAGCAACACCATTTTGGAAGACAGTTGCAAGTCCTTCTTGGTGCTTTCTTCTTAGCAGGGGCATCATACCCATAAAGAGCCTGCCTCCTAAAGACACATCCAGTTCCGACGTATATCGGCCCTTGAATACCATCCAATCCTTTCATGTTGATCTGAAAGTGTCCATAAAGAGAATTAGCATTTCCTTGGTTGTTATGATGAGGGATAAAATGTCTTCACATGAATATTTGAGTCCAAGAATATGGAATGTTTACTTACATCGAAGAATACAACATTGCGATTTGAGTATCGATCGTGCCTATCAATCCCATCAAATCTTTGTGGAAACTGCACATAGCATATTCTTTTTCCCGAAATTGGGTCCATCATGAAGCACATTGCTTCTCTAAGTGCCTTGCTATTGTTGATGTAGTGATCACAATCGACGTTCAAAATGTATGGAGCATTCGAGATAATTGCCGAGACACGCACCTTGAGGAATCAAATGAATATGGATTAGCCAATGGTGAACTAAATTGTATGTCTGTGTATAGGTAGATAGAGAGAGATATACCAGAGAATTCATGGCACCAGCTTTCTTGTGGTGATCAAATCCTGGCCTCTTCTCACGAGATACATACACTAGACGAGGTAATTCATTTCCCTCCAAGTCGCGAACACCGTTTTGACCGAGGAATACCTGCAGAAGATTATTAAACAAAAAGCTTACAAAACAATAAACCAAATAACACATAATGGCCAGTGGAACAAGTATCGGATATTATGAAAAGTTCAAGGGTATGCTTGACCGCATCAAGAAACATCCCCTCACCTGAATCATTCCAGGATGATCCCGGACGTTGTTCCCAGGCCATGGAGTTCCGTCCTGCATTGTCCAACCATCTTCAGGAACTTTTTGTGCCATGGCAACAAGCCCATTGATTCGAACTTTGAATTCTTCATAGTCCCTCTACATAAGGCCATGCCAATTTTCAGATGCAGAAATTACTTCCATATACAGTAAAAGTACATCCATTCATTTGGACAATTGTAACACCAAAAAAAAAAAGGTTCAATTTTCAAACCTTCATTGCACGTCGTTCCCTGACAAATGTTGGATCAACTTTGTCTTTCAAATAGTCGACCTTCTGGGCAAAATACCATTCTGGGGCCCGAGGTTCAATATTGAACTTCTTGCAGAAAGGAACCCACTTTCTTGCAAACTCGGAAGTTTCTGAGAGGGCTTCAAAAGTAAGCATGGCAGCACCATCATCAGAAACGTAGCATGAAACCTTGTCTACTGGATAATCGACGGCAAGAATGGACAGGACGGTGTTTGCTGTGATGAGAGGAGGCTCCTTCATCGGATCCACCGTACTGACATAAACATCAATAGAAGCCAATTCTGATGGCTTGCCATCTTTTTCGTATCTGAACCAACATATAACCAAAAAAAATAAATAAATAAATAAACTGAGTATGGGAGAGAAGGGAAGGGGAAATCCATGACAAAGCACAATGAGGTAGTGGTTGTACCTTAACGATAACCGATCAAGGTAAGTTTCTCGGACAATGGGGCACCATTTTGGGAACTGATCCAATATCCATGATGCAGCAAACCATATCTCACAGATTACTGATGTTAACCACAGCCCATATGCCTCATGGACAGGATGAAGAATACGATAGTGGAAAAAGAGGCAAAGGATGACAATACGAAGTACAATTATCATTCTGTATGGGTTTATCTTGCTCGAGGGGATTGGTAGTTTTCTGGAAAGTGGTTGCCTCCCTTCATCCATCCTACAGAACAATATCAACAAAAATATAAGCTAAAGAAGAAGATAGCAGTTTCTAAATCAAACTATATCCATGAAACTAAGCCTTATGTAGTAGCTATAGATCCTAATTCTGAACCTGCATAACGGCACTTTAGCAATGAAAAAATAAATGATGAGGTTAAAGAAGATAAATTAAACTATTCTCCTCATGGAAAACTCAAGCATCTAGTAAATATGTTGACAAGTATACCAATAAATGGAGAATTCTATATCAAAGACGGGAAAGAAATCCAAAATCAGAGATTTTAAAATAGAACAAGCAATGACAGCAATCAAAAGATACCACCACCACCAAAAGAAATGTACTTCAGCGGATAGACAAAGCATCTTAAAATATAAAGAGTATAAAGAAGGGACATACATAGGCAAATCTGTATCATCAAGCTCATCGTCACCTTTTCCACCTCCACCCTCATGCTTAATTACTTGAAGTCTTTCATTTTGTTTCTTCCGCCAGTCTTCCATTCTTTCCTTCCACGCAACAGTTCCATATCCATACACAGCTAAATCCTTTTTTGGATCCATTGGCCTTGGATTGGCTGCAACATCAACAGTTAAAATATCGGTCACTACAATATAAACATAAATATAACCTAGATGCAACAATAACACATGCCAGATAAGGATTCAAAGACTTCTAAAATATTCTGTCCTTACAGACTTACAAAAATTCAATTTGAACACGAATTCAGCGTGCTTACCAGACATGGCAGAATCAGTGAATGGCACCGGATGGACCTTTTTCCCACGGCTAATAAAAGGAGGAATAATTAGAGCATGCTTATCGGAGGAAATTCCAGCATCCTTCAGATCAAATAGCACAATCAAAGATTAAGCAAATTTAGAGAGAACGAAAATGGTTGATGGTACAACTGTAAGAAGAAAATATTTACCTCCTGGCCATAGGTGAGGAGAGGGATATCAGTCAGGACGGATGAGGAGTCAAGGTCGGTAGCCATATTTCCAGAACCATTAGCATGAGAACCACGCCCAACGGCAAGGTGAGGATAGAGCATTGCCTCAGATGCACTGTTAGGATCCTTGTTTGCAATGTCAAACTCATTCTCAAGATCATCGATATCATCTTCTTCTTCATCACCTTCAACCCGAGGACTGCCTGCAATTAAATCAACACATTATTTGTAAGTCAAAGAATGAATTATCATCAATGAACCTAAAATTTCTTCTTATGGATGTTCTGAAATGTAAAGAGAATACGGTAAGAATATTCGATCAATCATTCACCTTTAAGACGCTTGTATCTGGTCTTGCACTGAGGACAAGCTTGATTGCCCTCTCTTCTTTCATACTCATAGCAAGGTCTACAAACTGGAAAGGCACATTCATTACAGGCAACAAATGGCTCTCCATCTACGGTGATTTCTATCTCATCCCCACAGATCTGGCAAATTTGCCCACTCAACTCCTTCACAGATGTCACCTGCAACTCAAAAACAATTAAAAGAGTTTTAGAAAAGAAAGAAAGAGAAATTAAGAGATTTGTTTTTTTTCCATATACTAGGTTGGTCACTTATTTATCAGTTTCCAGAATCAATATCGAGGGAAAAAAAAGAACTTCATGAATCCAATGCATTGACTAGAGCTCTGAAATCTAGAAAGTGGACGGATAACAAAGTAACGCCAAGATCTGGTCTATGACGCTGGATTTCCCAATAAACTAGAGACCAAGTAAAGAGAAAAAAACTGTAACAAAAAATTGAAACTCCAGATGATAAAGGGAAACAGAGAAAAACTATTATCACCCACAATCTGCAATTGAAACTTCAAGATCCGTACTGGGATTAAAAAGAAGATGAGGGGCAACAAATTGCAAACATGGGAAGAAAAATCAGCCAGCGATCCAGTTTTGAGGTGTAACCATGCAATAGGAAGTCAAATTAGAAGAAATGGGTATGAATCAGAAGCTGGAATTGGGGTAAGAAAGAGGATTTCTAAGGCAAAAGAAGCAAGAAACGTCACAACATGGGTGGAAGAAGTCGGCATTTTAAGTAAGAAAACAGAGAAAACAAAAACAAAAGAAACTCAAAGAACGTGACTTACTCTTGCAACCTCATCAGCATTGATGAGAACAAACTCATTTCTGTTGTGGGAACCAGCAATGAGTCGACCTTTGGTATCCATTAGAGTGGGAATCAAAAGAGAACCACCAAAGAACTCAGAATCTAAGAGAAACCAAGCTCAGAAAAGCAGCCCTTCAAGCTCTCTCATTACTCTCACAACCAAAAGCCTTTTCCTTCCTTCTCTGAAACTCTCACTTTGGTCTTAGGTGCCTGGTTCAAGTCTTAGCCCACTTTCTCAGGCACCCATTTCCATTTCCATCCAAAAAAACAGAACAAGAACAACTAGACTACACTTCTTCAACAATGAATAAAAAAACAGGTCTATATGAGAGAAGGAGAGAGAGACAGAGAGGTTGGGGTTTAGATATAAAAGAAATCAGGGGAATAACAAATTTCAATTTTTTAAGAAAATAGAAAATCCATAAAAAAAAAAAAAAAAATTAAAAAAAAAAGTAAAGAAATTGTATATGTGTGTGCAATGAATGATTCTTTTCTTGTGAGACCCAGTTTCGTCCCAGCTGGAGTCTGTGCATTACATGGTGGATTCTCGATCTGTGACCAACACAAAAATTTGACAGAGAGAAAAAATAAAACCCCAAAAGAGCAATTGAGAGATTTACAGAGAGAATCTAATTGGGGTTCTTAAAAAGCACAAACTCAACGCGTAAATCACAAGAAGACGACGAGACACAACAAAACACAGACCCATCAATCATATTTAACTTCAAAATTTTACTAAGTGTGATCAGTGATCAGTAACCCCTTTTTTGACTGGGACCCAGATTCGCTGTCGCCGTCGCCGGTTCCGTCGTGGGTTTTGGCTGTTCCGGCGGAAAACAGTAGGGATTAGTGGGTAAAATTATTAGAAAATTAAGGGAGATTGGGGGAAAATGTTTGTGAGATGATTGAGAGTTGAGAGGCAGAGTAGGGTAGCTGTCACGTGGGGCACGTGCGACGAGTCTACCGACGGTCGTGCGATATCTCGCGATATTTTGAATCTTACAAACTGGCTGGATTTAATGTGTAATAGATGGGATGTCCCTACTGTTTGCCACTTTCTTACGAATTTACTTAAATACCCTTCTCTTTTAACGTTTATTTGTATTTTTTATATTTATTTTTATAATTTTATTTTGTCGGTCGGCTCTTTTGTTTCACTTTTCTCTCTTTTGGTTGTTATTGTTTACAAAACAAATCATACTTGGAAATTTATGTAATATATTCATATTTATATATGATATTAGGATCTCTTTGATTAGCTCATTATTACACAATTAATCATTTTATATTACACATTAGATTTAATTCTTATTTTAACCCCACTTTGTATTTCTTTTACCATTTTGTCTCTTGATTCTTAATGGTTAATATCTATTAATTAATTAATTAAAATCTAAATTCATTTTAACATTTGGCGTCTATTTGATAAAGAATTCATTTGCATTTTTATTTGGATTCTGTTTCTGAAAAACTATTTTTGAACTCTCACATTTTTATATTTTTATGGTATCTAGATTTTGAATTTTAAAATTTAAAATATAAAATTATATTAAATAAAAATAAAACATGTAAATACAATATACCGTGTTATAAACTCAATTCATTTTTTAAAATATAATGTGTTATCTAATGTATTACAAATTATATAATATTATAAAATAATCATTATATAAATTTTTTAACCTAAATCATATTCATAAAGAAATTTATAATTGTTTATTATCGACTAAGTATTAGTGGGTAACTACAACTAATTTTATGGTTTATAAATATATAGTATCAAACATATTTTAAACAATTATTTGAATTATAATCTAATTTCTAAATCTATTACCAAACACATACATGAAAACATGAAATACAACTCTGTTTTATTGAATTATTTGTTTTCAAATTCTCTACCAAACACGTCTTTAATAATTCTTTTTTTACAACAAGTATGTAGATATAAATTTAAAATTTCAAACTCAAAAGATTGAGTATGTATGTAGTACAAATGGGATAGAAGATTTAAACCACCGACTTTTTTATTACTAACACGTGTTATATACTAGTTGAACTCACTTTGATGATATGTGTTGATCGATTAATATTTTAATTAAGTATTTATTTATTTATTTATATTTAATCGTTTCACACATTCATTTCCATAATTTTCCATCATTAGATTTTTGTTAAATAGTTTATATATAAAAATAATAATTGCTAGAAATTATAAGTTAAAAATGATTAAGGAACTGAACAAAATTGATAGTTTGAAATTACAAAAACTACCATAAAAAGGAAAAAAGTAAAAATAATATCTTAATTTGTATTTATTGTGTAATTCAATCGGAATTTCTTTCACCGTTGAGTATAGGGGCAAGAGTAACGGGGTTTATTAACATTTATGTATGGTTGGTATTTGTCCTCCTACGAAAAAAAATTAAATTAAATAAAATAGTTGGAATTGATTAAATAAATAATATATGTGAGAGACATATATGTTTTTTTATATTTTTTTTGTTAATAATAATAGTTTTTTTTTTTAAAAAAAAGCAATGTTTGAAAGATTATCGGCGGCCCAATAATTCCCATGTTAAAGAGATGTATGGTAAGTTCCATAATTTAAGAAAATCGTGCGTTTATTATTATTATTTTTTATACCAGATAAAAGTTTGAAAATTCAACCTTTAACCTCAAGATTGATAGTACAAATAAATATGTCTATTTTTTCGGTAGGATTTTATTCCAAACGGAGAGAACGAGAAAGAAAGTGGGAGAGAGATTTTTCCCGTAGGTCGAACAAGGATGAGAAATGCATGTGATGTCTTCATTCCCACTTCTGCCCTGTTCTCGTCCTTATGCACATTAGGTCTCTTCTTTATTTATTAATAATAATTTAATGTTATGTTGTTGTTATTATTATATAAATATTATATTTAAATCTCAAGTTTTATTGTCTAATGATCAAGATAATGTATATCTTTGAATTGAACTCAACCCTTGTAAATTTCTTGTGGGGATCCCCGTGAAAAATACGGAGATAGAGAATGAAAATGGGAAGCATGGACAAGAAAGACATCCTCGACCCCACGCTCCTGTCTCGTGAAAATCTTTAAATACGCATTTGTGTATGTTGAGCTATGCTCGTGTTGGCAATGTAATTTTTGTTTAACTATTAAAGTTTATCAATGTATAATTTATATTAATCCATGATATCAAATATTTAATTGAAATTGAGTAAACATATATTTAAATCATGTTCTTCAACCAAATAAGAATGAAACATATTTTTTTTAAAAAAAAAAGAGTAAAATTTTGCTTGAAAATCTATGCATAGATCATTACATTCCTTAAAAACATCATGTCCTTTTTATTAAGCATTTTAATAGTAACGATTAAATTTGAAACTGAGGATCAAAATATTAAAATGAGTATAATTTAAAGGTAATTGACATACGTTCTTTTATGTATGAGATTGGAGATTCAAATTTTTATAATCACGAATTTAAAAAAAAAAATCGAAAAAATACATAAATTATATTTGAATATAAGAGTTTGAAAAGTCAAAATTTGTGTGTTGGTTGCCCAGTCCTAATCTATTTTCCTTTTGGATTTTATATATTTATAATATAAATAAGATTTTGATTTTACACTCTTCTCACAATTTAGATTAATTCCCCAAAAGCCAACTTTTTATTGTTCAAATGCTTTCTTTTTCTAGCCTGTAATTATAAATTGCTTGTTAAGAATGGTTTTGTTTTTCTATGAGATATTTATTAATTATATCATTGAACTTGTCAAAGTGAGACAACTTTTAACTTTTTATCTTTAAATTTTTAATTTCACCCAATAAATTTTAAATTTTGATAAATCAATGTTATTAACACATATAGCATCGTTACATGTGGGGGCCAAAATATAAATAAAAAATGTGCATAGAAATTAATAGTTTATTAAATTTTATAAGTATTTATGGATTAAATTAGTTCATAAAGCTTTATTTGATAATCATTTATCATGAAAATTATGTCTTTAAATTTCTTGTTTTGTTAACTACTTTTTATCATTATTTTAAAAAATTAAGTTTTAAAAATTAAATAGAGTAGTTTTTAAAACTTTGTTTTGTTTTTGAAATTTGGTTAAGAATTCAACTCATATACTTAAGAAATATCAAAATCATTGTAAACAAATGAAAAGAAATAAACATAATTTTCATAAATCAAAAATAAAAAATAAAACAGTTACCAAATGAGATCTAAACTTTCATATTTGTGTATAATAAGTTTATGAACTCTCAATTCTGTCTCAAATTAGGTTCCAAAATGTTTGAGGGTATTTTTAGAACTGTCAACTGTATGATATATAAATTGAATTTCCTATAAAACAGTTCACTGAACTTTCGATTTTGTGTCCAATAAATTAGTAAATTTTAAAAATTGATGAATAGATCAATGACTAATTAGATGAAGTTGAAACATTGTTTCTAAAGTTGAAAATTCGATCGACTTTATTAGATAAATCATAAATCCAAGGACCTAGTAGGTATAAAATTGAAAATTCATAAATCTATTATAAAATTTTTAAAGTCCATGGACAAATTGACAAAAACTCAAAAGTTTAAAGACTAAACTTGTAATTGAACTTATATTAGAACATTTAAAAGATAATTTTTTACATATGAGGTGAGGATATCAAACCTCTGTCCCTGAAGTCGATAATACAAACTTACGATGGCTAAGTTATGCTCGTGTTGGTCATCACCATCTAAAAGAGTTAGGGGGCGTTTGGGGTACTAATAATCACATCTTACTACAGTAAATATTATCTTAAAACCCCCAATTAGCTACCGTCAATACTATTTCAAAACCTCAATTTGCTACGATATTTACTATTTGCTACCGTTTTTACTTTCTTACATTTATCATATTTTTTTAAAATTTTCCGTTACAATGTTTGCTATTTCATTTTCAAACTAAAATAATTTACACTTCAAATACATACTATTATAATCCAAACTAAAATAATTTATACCTCAACACACAGACTATTAATTTTTTATCTCAAACGTCCTCTTAACAACTCTAGAATTTGAGCCTACAACTCTTAAAGGAGACCAGATATCTTAACAAGTAAGTCATACTTCCTTCCGAAATTTGGTGCATCACTTTCAGGTGAGTGTTTTAATTTAGAAACTTTCAAACTTTATTTTAAAACAATGAAAATTACTTGCATGTGACTTTTTAACAATTAATAAATAATAATAATAAATTAAGCATACGAACAATACTTTTTATTTATTGGTATTTTTGTTTAGTTGTCTATATTTAACGAATATTTTCAAATTTTAAATCAAATCATGAAAAAAAAAAATTAAAAATTAAAAACTGGTTAAAATTTTAAATGTTTAGTTAAAAAAAGAAGAAAATATATTAAGAAATCGTATAATTTTTTGTATAATTTTAAAAACAAAAAATAAAATCTCAAATGAGGCTTAAATCATGATTTAAAAAAAGAAATTATTTTAAATGACAAAACTGCTGAAAATATTTACAAATAATAGTAAAATTTTACTGTCTATCGCAGTGTATCGCAAATAGACAGTAAATTTTACTATACTTATAAATATTTTGGTTAATTTTCATGTATTTAAAATCCGTTCTAAAAAATTTCTTAAATGAAATAATTAAAACATTTTTTTATATATATAACTTGGGGTAATTGACCAATAATGCAAGTTCCTCTCTTTCTTGGATGGTTGATTTGCTTTTGTTGCCTTTTCCTTTTTGCAAATAAGAATAAGACAATCTTTATTTTACCCTTTATTTTCTTTTATTTTCAATAATTATTGCTTAAAGTCACTTTTATTAGACATAGACATAACTTTTTACAATGATAAACATATAATTAATTGTGACTTTTTAAATCATTTTGTATTTTCATCACCTCTATCACTAAGGGGAAGGGCATGCATTGCCAATTTAATTAAATATAACTTATAATCATTGATTCAATAAGGGATTGTTAAAAACCCAATATACAATTGCCAAGAAAAAAAAAATGTAATTGGAAATTCTACACAATAATTTTAACTATTTCTTCATATTTTTTTTTACTCTACAAATTTATTGGAAATATGTTTTTGTTATTGACTTTTAGTTTTTTCTTTTTTTTTTTAAATAAAGTATATTTAAATGGAATGCAATCATTTAGATAAATGATGGACTATGTATAATGACAAAGATCACAACAACATATCATTAATGTGAATAAAAACTAAATAATAAATATTTTAACCGTTAAAAATGGTAAAATGATTATTTCTTAATTAAAATATTTATTTTTTTTAGTTTCTAGAAATATCCATCGATAAGATTAATTTTATCGTATTTCTATCGACATTTTCTCAACAATTTTTTTAAAAAAAGACTAATATAGACATCATGAAAGCACAAGATCAAAATGGAATAAATACAATAATTCAAGAACTAATATAGGTATTTTAAAATTTTACAAATTAAAATAGATTAGGCTTAAAAAGGTTAAAACCACCAAAACAAAATTAATCTTTTTTTTTTAAAAAAAAAAAAATTATTGTGTTTTTTAATGGCTACATGTTATTCAGGTTCAATATCATTGAATTAAAGCACATGGGTCATAAAGTAGAGAGAATTTCCTTGGCATCTAAATCTAACCCTATTTGTTTATAAAGGTTCCTTGTAATTAATCTTTTCTATCTTTGAGTTTTGACTCTTTCCAATAAGAATTTCATATACTTTAATTGTCACTCTTCATATAATTTAATTAAAAAAATTAGTTAGTTATAGTTGATTATTTTAAACTATACTTGTAATAATATTTAAAGAATCAAAGAGTGTATATCTCGATGTTTAAATTACTACTTTGATCCATATACTTTGAAGTTTTTCAATTTAAATCCGATATGTCATATACCATATACGTTTGCACGTGACATTTCTTAAAAAAAGTTTAAGTCAAAATACTTCTATTCTTCTAATAAATAAATATAATTTCTTGTTCTACTCGTCATTTTTACTTTTTCTTTCTAGTTTACAGTCAAAATACATATTTTCATGTTCAAAGTTGTAAAATAATTTTATTTTTGCTTTTACATTTTCTTTATAATAAAAAAATTATTTTTTTTTAATAATAATGTTTTGCTATACGTTAAAAGAAAGGCATTCGAAATAACTCGTGAAAAAATACTAATTATTTAACTATTTAAATTAGGTAGAATTTCATAATTGAAATGTTCTTGATTCGTAAGACATGTATAAATAAATTGTCTTTTTTAAATAAAAAAAATAACAATTGCTCAATGGGAGAGAGAATCAAATGAAAAACATATGAGTTGTTACCTACATTGAATATTTGATCTATCAAAATAGTCAATATTTTGCTGTCTCTTCTGTTAATGGGTTCTGAATTATTTATTATTTATTATTTTTTTTTTTTAAAAAAAAAAGGAAAAAAAAGGAAAAAAAGGAAACCACACAAAAAAAGTAAATTTGGTTTATATCATTTCCAATATTCTAGTTTTTTTTCCCTTCAATTAATTGTAATGGGAAAAGTGATTGATCAACTAATTTTATTTTTTAAAATATGTTCAGTATAAGAGCACACTTATTGAGTTCTGAACTAGACTTATTCAATCATTATTTCAAATAATGTATGGCCATAAATAAATAAATATTAAAATATCATCTTGATCCATATATTTTTTAAATTCATTCCATTTAAATTTATAAAATTAGTCTTTACAATTAAGTTTGTTAATCTACATCAAATATTGATAGAATAACAACAATTTTCATTTGAGTTACAATGAACATAACTCAATTAACATAAAATTTGTATTACTGAATTCGAGTTTAGATGTTCGATACTTCCAACCCACATATTGTAAAATAAGGACAATAATGTTTAATATTAAAAAACATATGTAGTGTGAATATGCTTCAAATTTTGCGTTCTTAAAAAATAATCATGAATTAAGATTAATTTTTAAAATTTTTAAAAACATTTGGAGCTCGAAAATATAACGATTAAAATAGAATAAAAGAAAAATTATATTTTCATAACCATGGATAGATTTAATTTTTAAACTATATTTTGGGTCAAATGTTACAGAAATAGCTAAATTGATAAAATGCATATTTACCTTGGATCCAATCATCCAAATATAAATAAAAAGAGAAAGAAACATGTATTAACAAGAATATGAAAAAGAAACTTGGTAAAAAAAAAAGAAAAAGAAAAAAAGGAATAAGATTAAAAAGGCATGTGTATTGGAGAATAAAAAAAGGATATTTTAGTTTTAGAAATTATTGAATATGAAGTAGATGAGTGGCTCACATGGTGAATAGTATTTTTTTTAATAATTATTTATTTCGAAAAACAGACAAAGACAATTTCCCAAATAAATAATATTAAGGCCAAGTGGGTCAAATAGATGCTTCCATCCCACCATGGTTATGCTTGAGGTAGCCTGTCCAAATACATCATTGATTTTCTCCATTTTTTTTTTCATCTCTTCCTTTTAAAAAAATAAAAACAAAAACAAATAGGGGTGAACATTGTCGATTGGAGTTGGTTTTTCAACCAAACCACCATCGAATCGACTACGATTAGTATAGTAAATATTTAAACCTCGGCCATTGAGAAGTAAAAGTCGATTGGTTGGTCGGTTAGTTTTATTCTTTAATTTTTTTTTAGAATGTTTCCAAACCAAAATCGACCAACTTCGGCTTGGTTGGTCGGCTCAATATTTCGATCTATCATGCTCACCCCTGAAAACAAATCATTGGGTTTTATATTGCAAGGGATGAAAATAAATTTTATACCGTAAAGAAAGATCTAGCTCAGAGGTTGATTAATTGGTATGATATATAAGTTTGCTTATCTCTAGCTACTAATTTATTGGTTTTTGTTTGTGTTTTGACCTAGGAAAAAAAAACTTATGAATTTAGTGATTATACATACTTTTAGAAGGAAATTAGTTAAATGTGTCATATAATTGTATAAATTAAACTCCTAAGCTATCGTACATAAGTCTAAAAAACCATTTATTATATTTATCATTGAGAATCGTTTGTGTATCAATTCTTACATGCATGTAGACTTCTTCAAATGTCGGACTAAGAAAATTGATGACTAGAACCAATGTATGAATATATTCTTATGAGTTCGTAGAATGGTGATATTTTTTTAGTTAGAAAGTTAAAATAGTTAACTTTTGAAATAATAATATTAATTAAGAAAAATGGTAAAAATCACCCTAAAATATAATGGTAGTTGTAATTGTACCCTTAAACTTTAAAAAAAATTGAGCCCTCAACCCATCATGGATTGGCCCAGTGGTGGTGAGAACATAAAAAAAGGCCAAAGGACTAAGAGGTCGGTTCAATCCATGGTGGCCAACTACATAGGATTTAATATCATATAGATTTCCTTGACACCCAAATGTTGTATGGTCAAGTGGTTGTAGGGTCAAGCAGGTTTTCCCGTGAGAATAGTCAAGATGCATGTAAGCTGGTTCAGACACTCATGGAGAATTGAGCCTTCAAATTCAAATTGGACATTCAAACTTACATAGTCGTATAAATTGTAACATTTGTTGTTTAAGAATTCATTTTTTATCATTTGTGAGTCCACTTTATACAATTATTATAAGTTTGAGGGTCCAATTTTAACGCTTGTAGAAGTTTAGGGTTCTAATTTTTATAATAATTAAAAATTTGAGGGTGTAATTACAACTACCACCATATTTCGTGGTTTTTTTTTTTTTGGTTGGCAATTTGCCCTAATAATTAATAAGTTAATAGTTACAATAGAAAGTTGAAAAGTTTTATTTTAAAGAAAAGAACACATTTTTCAGTAATTAAGAAAAAAATAATTTTTTACCATTAAACTTGACAATGTGGGTCAATTTTCAAATACAACTTAAACTTAGAGAAGATTACAATTTTTTTAATCATTCATTCATTTTCTATTAATTCACCCACTAATTTTATATATATAAAAAAGAATTTATAAAAGAAAATTATGGCTAAATTTATTTCAATAAAAATCAAGTTTCACACACAATTAAGTCTAAATAAAATAAAAATGAATATTTTCCAACTTTACTGTTAAGTTGCGTAACAAGAAGGTCACTTGAAGACCATTTGATGTGACACTTCGAACCTATTTGGAGTGTTGAGTTAGATATGATGTTTAGAGTTCATATGTCTGTGTTTGGGGTGGGATACAGAATTGAGTTCATATGTCTGGAGTACCTGATGCAGTTTTTTTAACTCTAAATAATCTGTTTTTATTATTTATTTTTGTTTTGAAACTTTTTTATTCGATAATTCTACCTATCTTTATTTGAATAAAATATAGATTGCATTTTTTCTTTTTAATTTTCAAAGCTTTTATTTCGTTATTTCTTTTCTGGACAATGAACAAGAATTAACTCATTACATTTCTTGCAGAAATATGGTTAAATAAAATGAGAAATCAAAACTTTTTATTCCTAATTTTTCTCCAATTTTATTATCTTCTTCTTTTTCTTATTCTTCCGGTTATTTATCTATATTTTTACTCTATCCTGAATTTTCTATTAATTAAATCTCCCCATCATTTTAGCAACCAATGATATGTCACTACATTCCTTCAACAATTTCACTTTCAATTCCTCTAAATTTGGAGAATCATCGCAGAAAAAATCTTCATTTTTCACTAATTTTTGCTAGAAAATGTTCTAGAAATTTTTTATATGATTTTTTTTTGTTATATGTTACGTACTTTTCAACTACATACATACTTTTCGTCTAAATATTCTTAACGCTCATTTGATATGTGAATTCAATTAAATAAAAATATTTTTTTAACAAATTATTAAGTGTAAATATTGTAGTTAGTGTAGACAAAATACTATTATTTATATAATAGACAATCATACAACATACTTTAACAGTCGTCAATCTTATAATAACTAGAAGTGGTTGGCGAAGTTGATTATCGAAAATGATTTTCATTGGAGTTTGTAGTCGGAGGTGGTTGTTGGTCGCATAAAATTGGTCGTCGAAGTTTGTTGTTGGAGGTGATTTTCGGAGCTCAGAGTTGGTTCAAGCGAAAGTGGTCATTGAAATTGTTCATCAAAGATAATTTTTGTCGGAGTTTGTAGTAAGAAGTGGTTTTCAGAGCCCAAAGTTAGTCACATGAAGTTGTTATTAGAGTTGGTTGTCGTAGTTTGTCGTCCGAGTTGCTCGCTCAAAGTTGGTCATCAAAAGTGATTTCCATCATAATTTGTAGTTGAAAATGGTTGTTAGAGCCTACGAAGATGATCGTCGGAGTTGGTTATTAGAGTTTGTTATTGAGGCCTGAAATTGGTCGTCAAAGTTGGGTCAACAAAGGTGATTGCCGAAGCTCGAAATTGGTTATCAGAGTTGGTCACGCGAAGGTTTTCGGAGCTCGGAGTTGGTCGCCGGAGCTATCATCGGAGGTGGTTGTCGGAGTTATCATCAGAGGTGGTTCTTGAAGCCCAGAATTGATCGTCGGAGTTTTCATCAGAGGTGGTTGTTGGAGCTCAGAGTTAGTTCCCAGAGTGTGGCAGCAATCGATGGGTGGGCCATTGAAAACATTGGAAGAAGGGAGAGTTAGGGTGAGTTGGTAAAATATACCAACTCAATTCCACCAACATTTAAAGTTGGTGGGCTAAGCAATGAGTTGTTATATTATACCAACTCAACTCAACTCATATACCAACTCAACTTAACTCATGTTGGTGAGATAAACACCCCTTCATTCTATATGCCTTTTTACCAATATACAAATAAATGGAGTTCATAGTGCTTTTATTTTATTTTAGGAAAATATCAATTTATACTCCTAAATTTTAGCGGTCAATTCAAACTCTATATTAAGAATTGTATCAATTTTAACTATGAACTTTTGTATCAATTTATACTCTTCATTACGTTATGTTTGGAAAAATATCGTGTGAAGCTTATCATTATATTAATTAAACCACAAATTTCTAATATGAATCAATTTAGACTCTTAGTCAGAATTGTCTTTGAAAAAAGTCAATACATTTACTCTAATCGTCAGATATGATATTTGATAAAGTCACGCACGTTTGAGAATCAATACATTGATGATTTTCAAAAGTAATCGTAATGAATGTTTAAATTATGATCCCTCCAAACAAGCACAAGCTTATCGACAAATGTCTCTTCTTTTACGAAGACCGCCGGGCCGCGAAGCTTATCCGATATATGTTTTTTTATTTGCATTCACGCCTTTTGGAAAGAGCCGCTATATCAAGTTTTGCTTTAGGTGAGAGAAGTATGACTGCTTTACCAATAGTTGAGACCCAATCGGGAGATGTTTCAGCTTGATTAACTTATTAAAGTTTTGAGTTTAATTTACTCAAATTGTAAGTTTTACACGATATTAATTGAATGAAATATAGAGGAGGGCGTAAGTTAGTACATGTGTGCGCATCCCTGTCCACTTATCTCAACTTGAGACTTGGTTAGTGCATAACCCATGTTCAACGCATATCCTTCTTCTTGTCACCCACAACCACTTCCTTCCATCTTATACCCCAAAACCTTCCCAACGCATTCAGCAGCCCCAACGTTTGGGCATCTTGTTATGCCGCGCCCATCCAACCTCGCATGAGCTTTAGTTGGCGCATGACTCATGCCCAATGCATGACTTCTCATTCAGCCAACACTTAGCTGCCTACTCTTTACCTCACGCTCATCATACACCCATCTATCCCTTATGAAACATGGCTACCGCATACAAGGCAGCACCCTTCAACACATCATGACCTTTATCACATGGATTTTACTTCTATACTTAGCCAAAATTTCCTTCCTACATACCTACTTACCTTGTTACCCAGAAGTTATAATCCCAACACTTAGAATATTTCCCTCTTTTCTACTCATTTTTTGAGTTTCTTCCCTACATATATAATTTTAACTTATCCTTAGTCTTAGTTCACTACTAGTTAACACTCTTAAGTAGGAAAACTAAGGTTCGGGGTTTACAGTTCATATGCACGAGTCATCGTCATCTGAGGCTTATTGGTCGTAGTTCATGATATGTGGTTGTCAACGAATAGGTCAAACAAGGGGGGTCGACGACAATGGGGGAGGGAAGAAGATGCCCTCTTAAAATCGAAAACCTAGCAAATAATATTAGATTTCTTAAAAAAAAAAAAAAACGATAATCTAAATAATAAAACTATCAAAATAAGATAACCTGACTTTCAAATAAAAAATAAGAAAAATGCTAAAATCCAAACTGTCCTGAAATATCTGCAAAGTTCATGTTTCAAATATTTAAATTAGACCATAGAAATATAGTTATTTGAACATGTGAAATATAGTTACATCGTATTAGTAAGTTGTGTGAAATGTGAAATATAGTTACATCATATTTCAAGCATATGTTATAGTACCTCATGAACAAAATAAAATAAACTGAGTTTCAAATTGAAAATTCAAATAAAAAAGGTGCTCAAAGTCCAGTATGCCATGAAATGTATGAAAATGTCACGTTTTGAAATCTTAAATCTAACTATAGAAATATAGTTATTCGAAAATGTGAAATATAGTTACACCGTATTAGTAAAATCATGTGAAATATATCTATATGAAATATAGTTAGTTATATCGTATTTGAAACGTTTATTGCAGGATCGATGAGGACAATTCAAGGATTATAAAAAAATACGAATCACATGTACGAAAGCGTGTTTGCTACTTTGCTGATGAAATTTGAATTTTGCTATTTTTCCAATTGTTACTCTAAAATTTACTACATATCATAATTTACCAAAAATTAAAAGTTTAGGGCTCAATCATTTAACATATTAGTTAAATTATATAAAATTAAAATTCAGACCCATTCAATATAAAATTGAAAAATACATAATTTTTTTTTAATTCACTTTTTTTGAAGCATAAGTAATTGGAAAATCCCTGAAGAGTGAAGGCGTTGAAGGGCAGGTTTAGATAAGCCATCAAATTTGGATCATACATTTGAGTTAAATGTTTTCTTTCTTTTTCCTTTTTTTTTAGTAACCACTCTATTTTTTAAAAGCAAAACAAAAAGGAGAAAGAGGGAAAAGAATGAGAATGAGTTTATATAAAAAGAATAAATAAATAAATAAATAAACTTTGTAGAACGTGGGTTGACTCAAATTAATGATTGTAAAAAGCATTTCTTTTTCTTTTTAGAGAATTTCTAACCCTCTAAAATTCAAATCAGAATTTGATATCTAATTGTCCCGATAATCTCTTCCGACTTGAAAACGTCATTCTTACTTATCATAGCGTTTTTAAGAGTGAAAGTCATCCCTACAAATCAATATAAGTCATTTTTAACATGTTTTGTCTCCACTCACATGTTTTCTATTGAAATTCTCAATAGGTCATCCAACATAAAATTGCTCCAAGCTAAACACACTTCTATGAAGTTCTTATGATTGAGGTACTGAAAAGAAACGTACACCTTGCTGGTATACATATAGTAACTTTCAATGTTGTAAGTCTTTTTTCCTCATACTCTTATATTCCTCAGGATCTCCTCTCATTCAAATGTTATTTAAGTTAATTCATGTCTCCCTCTTAAACCTGGGGCGTTAAATTAGTTAAAGGATGATAATAAATTTCATGCAATAAAATATATGGCTAATTTTGGATATAGAAAAATGAACCAAAATATTTACAAATGATAGACACATATACTCTATTGTTATTTATCACATATAGATTATTATATTTTGTTATTATGTTTAAATATTTTTAACAACTTTATTATTTAAAATAACTTTTTCTAAAATGTACCTAAAATGATATATATATATATATATATTTTTTTTTTATTGAGTGAAAAAAAGAAAGGACTAATGAGGCTTCAGCGGCTGCCGACACCTAGCAGTAGCGGGGCGACTCTTTTGTCTATGCCTTTAATTCTTCCAATATTTAATGCTTTCTAAAAGCAAAATTAATAGGGAATTTCGTAATTTAAAAAAAAAAAAAAACAAAACAAAAAGAATCAATTATTGAGCTTTGTAGATCGACTCTTGACAATTTCATCCTTTATTATCTTAAATTCTATAACTTTGGGTGAATTAAAATCCCCTACTAATTATTTTACCAACTAAAACTTTGACATTTTGTAGGTTCCATGAACTAAAATCCTAAATTTATTTAAACCACTTAATTTATGTCTTTCGTTATTTTTTTTCCTTTTCAAAAGAATATTATTTAAATGGGATACACATTTGAGACTATTATTTTTATAACTATATTAAATAAAGATAAAAGTATGATGAAAAATATGTTGCCTTAGCTTGTTCGTCTTTTTTTTTTTTTTTGTTCTTTTTAGAAAAATCTTAACTTGTAAATTAATATAGTACGTATTGTTGAAAAAGATTCATACAAGTGTCGAAACAATTTGAACCTCGAGAGTAAAAAGGCTATATGAAGTAATTCATATGTTGGCTATGTAAATGGAATTTTGGGGAAATCACTCTATCAAGAATTAAACCTCTGACACTACGAAAACTTCTTTCTCTCTTTCTATTTTTAATGTCCAGGAGGTCATCCAACATAAAATTATTTCGAGTTAAATTTGGAGTTTTTATGATTGAGTTATCAAAAAGGAAGTTGCACATTCTTGGTTCATTTAATATACCCTTCCCAAACTCGAGTGTTTCACTATTACTAGTAGGGTAACATGACATTTTGGCATAATTGAGTTCTTACTCATTTGATTTGAATATAGCATTCTCAGCTAGTAATCTTAATCCTCTTCTTCACTTTTTTTTCCCGCAAACATCTACATTGGTGTATCTTTGGCTTAACATAGTTTGCGCTTCATTCCCAAAAAAAAAAAAAAAAAAAAAAAAAAAAAAAAAAAAAACACTTTTAACTATTTCATTCGCATGATAATTAAGATATTTTAGGAGATATTTAAAAGCATTTAGTATATATATGTTGAGAGATAACAGTGAGATTTTTCTCTCTTAAAATACCAATTGATCCAAAAGCTGAAGCTAATAGATGAAGGTAGATTTAATTATATAACACTCCCCACACTTATGGGTTTGAAATATGAAAAATAGCCAACAAGTGGAAATCAATATTAATTGGTGAGAAAATAACATTGTAGGGAACAAAGAATCTCTCTCGACCACCTACTCTAATATCATCTTAAATTACTAATTGACCTAAAAGCTTAAGTTGATAGATAAAAATATATTTAATTATATAACACTTTCTACTGGTATATATGCTCGAAGAATTTGGTTTAACTATATTATACCAATACGAAAAGATTATGATTCTCATGTATTTTTCCAAGTTTTCCCCTTTCTTTCTAAAGTAATAAAGAAAATGATAGCACAAGCTGTTTTTAATTTTAAGAAAATGAGTCAATTTATTTACAAATATAGTAAAATGTCACTTATCTATCAGTGTCAGTATTTATCAATGTCTATAATGATATTTTGCTATAATTAAAAATATTTCTAACATTTTTGTCATTTTAAATCATTAGTTCATTTTCATAATGTACATTCTTAATTTAACTAAAATAGGCTTTTACAAAATTTAACAGAGGATATAGATCAAGTCGTTTAGCAAAGTGTAGAATCTTAATTGACTCAAATGTGCAAAGTTTAGTGTTATAACTGATGAAACTATTATTTAACATTTTAATTAAATCAATCAACAAAATTAGGTTAATTTATTTTATCCCCTTATCCATCCACCTAACTAATAAGTATTTATAAGAGAGTTGGTCAAGAATTTCTTAATGGTTATTAATCTACCAATTACCTTCCATACATTTTTAAAGGATATGTTCTTAAAATAAAAATATACATTTGTTTAGGTTACATTTTCCCTAAAAGTAATTTTATATATAAGTTTATTTGATTTGATAGATACTTAAAGTGTTTCACTAATGTCAAAAATTACTATAAAGAACGTTTATTGAACACTGCAAACTAATAATTTTAATTTTATATTTAAAAACACTTCATTAGTCGAGTTTTTTTAGCATATGATAGATCTAATTTATCATTAGAGTTGGTCGTTGGAGATCATTGATATAGTTGATTGACGGAGTTGGTCGTTGAAGCGGGTTGTCAGATAGTCGTAGTTGAAGTTGATTGTCGGAGGTGATCACTAGTGGTGGTTGCCGAAGTTGATTGTCGGGATATAATTATCATATTTGACCGCTAGAGATGGTCATTGAAGTTGGCTGCTAGGTGTGGTCGGAGGAGATAGTTGTTGGCAGTTTTGGTTGCCAAAGGTGGTCGAAGAGGATGATGGTATAGTCAACAACAACTATGATGGAAGTGAGGTATAGGATTAGTGAGAGTATTTTGGTACTATTATGTATCATACAAATTAGAAAGAGATTAACAACACTAAAAAGTCATTTTTCTAAAGTTGATTTCTGGTGTTTCTTTCCAATCAACTTATTTCATAAATTTACTTTTCTAAAAAGTTATTTTTGAACGATTGCCAAATAATCTAATTTTTTTAAAATAACTTCCTTCAAATGATAAATAGGCGAAAAATAAATCAAACACACCTTAAATATTCAAGAAAATTGTTTTGCTATCAATTTAAGTTTAAAATTGGGTGGCTCAACTATGTATGGAAGTAAATAAAAATATAATTTTACCAAGTTCAATTCATTAGAACGTTCAATATATGGCCCATGTGTACTTTTACGTTTGTGATAATTTTGTCAGTGTTGATTAAAAATATATGTATATAGTCTTTGTAATTTTACATTTATTAAGATTTCATTGGAAAAATGATATTGAAACTAAAATTATTTCACATGCCAGAAAACGACATGATTAGGGATACAATTAAAAAGGCTTTTTTTTCAAAAAAAAATATATTATATTATATTATATTTTATATTTATTTATTTATTTATTGAATCTAGTGGTTGGTGGGAATGGAAAAATTTAGGAGAAAATACTTTTGTTTATCCCCGAGTTAAATGTCTAATTTTCATTTGATCATTCTTCAAAAAAAAAAAAAAAAAAAAAATCTCAGGTTTCAAAATGTTACTAATTTACTTCTTAACTCTTGAGTTTAAGTTCAATTTAGTCTTTAAATTTTAAAATGTTACGACCTTACCCTTGAAATGTTGAGTTTTGTCTCAATTTGGTTCAAATGTTTCAAGATTTATACTTTCAACCTCGATTTTTCACCAAATATTTGTTTTCTTGTTTTTTAATGTTAACGTGTGTTAATTAATTTAAAAAAATATAATCAATTAAGTTTTCACTATTTTTTATTACTATAAAATTTAATTTAAATTTTTATTTCATAATTATTTTAAATTAATTGATGGACATTAACACCAATAATTGAGACTATCACAATATGAGTGGTGTTTAATAACCGTTGATGTAGGTCTACGATTTGTAAGCCACTTAATAAGCATTGAATATGAATTCGAGGTAATTTTACACTTTCTCTCTAGAAATAAAATGGTTCAAACTAATAGCCAATTTAAGTATATAATTAAATGAATAAGACATTAATTGCTTGTGGAAATCCTAGAGCGTTACTTGATGGGTTCCTTCATCAGTAGTTAACTTAGGTTTGTTGGTCTCGTGGAGTCGTGCATGGCCTTCTTCTCCAAAGAGTGCATTGTGTGCAATCTATGGATCTCTCCGACTGGTCTCAAGGAGTTCACTATTGTGGGTCTACTCGTCGACTACTATCATGGAACTTACCATGGGTCTCAACATCCTTCCATGTTCGACTGCTGAGGTGTTTGTGGTTGTCATTGCCTGGTTGCTTGTGGGTTTGTCAAGGTGTTCTGGTTCATCGTGGTTGAATGATTAATCTTGGTGGCTATGAGCAAGCGTCGCTTTTTAGGTAAGAAGGGCTTTTATCTTTCTAAGAGCTTTTCAGTGTCGGTTGGGACGTCGAATAAAGAGTTGCAGAACGATTTGTTTCCTCCCCCCTGACTGTTATTGGGGGGGGGGGGGGGGGGAGCTTAGTGGTGAGGAGGATGTGAGTTTTAGTAGTACTTCAGGGTTAAGAGATGTAGTTGACCGGCTAAAGAGATTATGACAATCGTCATTTGTGGTAAAGGAGGGTGTTGCTAATGGTGCAGACATTGTGGTGGATGTGTGAGGAAAAATGAAGTCACTAAAGATGCCCTTGAAATGGTGATGGTTCTGTTAGACAAGTTGGTTAGACATGAGAATGCCACTTTTGTGAGTGTCAGGCAGGGGTCAACTGGTTCAATGCATTTGGTTTGGTTAGGGTATAAGGAAATTAGACTTGGGTGGTCTTCTCCGAGTTTGGTTAATTGTGTTGGGGTTCAACATTGTTCTCGTCATGTGCATATCGATTTGATGGTTTCGAGATTGGGCTTGTCTGGTTCTTTGTTTGGTTAGATTGGCTTAAGGAATGTTGAGGTCTTGAGTCAACCCCATTCTTGGGCTTCCCTTTTCGATTTGGCCTCCTCTCCAAAGGGGGAATTCTTTACTTCCTCTCATGCAGTTTTGGAGGGTTGGTAGGTGGTTATTCCACTTGAGGACGTTGTTGCTAAAGGAGTTGAGTTGTGGAATTGCTCTTTGGTGGACCAATTTATGGAGGAGCGACTTTTAATTGAGGTAACTTCTCGATTGATCTCTAAGGTGTGGGGTCGTGTGGAAATGTCGTTGATTATTGTCATGAAGGATGATTTTATTCTTTAAGAGGAGGCTCATGATTGGTGCTTTCTAATGGTCCTTGGCATATTGGGGCCAGAAAAATTCTGTTGTGGTAGTGGGTCTTGGGCATTGTTCCTGAAACCTTCGTGTTTGATTGGGTGTCGATTTGGGTGATGCTAATTTAAGTTCCTTTGGAATTGTGGACTCCTCCAGGGTTAAATGTTGTGGTCAGTACGAGTGGTCAACCGAATTGTATGGATAAGGCTATTGAGAAACGTCGAAGATTGTCTTTTGCCCATTTTTTTGTTGAGGTGGTAGTGGAGGATGATTTTTCCTGCTTTGTGATGGTTCGGTTTCGGGGAGAGGATTTTAAGATCCCTGTAATGTATTCTTGGACGCCATGCAAAGTGCGCTCAATGTGGTGGTTTTGGTCATTCTGTTGATAGGTGTGGGACGAGAAGTTTGACAAGGTGCTTCTCTACTGTACCTCTGGCTTCTACTTGTGATGGTTTGGTCCCTGATCCTATTAAGGGGTTAAGTTGTGGGTTAATTTTCGTTACTATTAAAGGTTTTTCTGTGGTGTGGGCTTAGGGCTACGTTCTTGATAAGGGTGAAAACGGTTCGGTTTGGTTCGGTTCGATGGTCAAATTAAACCAAACCAAAAATTATAAAATATGAAACCGAACCAAACTGAACCGCATGGTTCGGTTTTAAATTTGGTTTTATTCTTTAAATTAAAAGCGGTTCGGTTTTAAAGTCAGTTTTACTCTTTTTTTAATATATAAATATATTAATTAAAAACGGTTTGGTTCGGTTTCAAATTCGGTTTTCGAAAGTGAAATCGAACCGAACCGAATTAATTCGGTTTCAAAATTTGTTCAAACCAAATTTTTCGGTTTCATTGAGTTTTCGGTTCGGTTTTTAGAAACGGTTCGATTTTTTCGGTTTGAATGACCACCCCTAGTTCTTGAGTTCAGTTCTGTGGTTAATCAGGTGGTGACTAGGATGTCAATATCACCTAAAGGTACAATAGATTCTTCCCTTCCTTTGGTTTTGTTCTCTTGAGATGATATCTCTTTCGCGATTGATTGTCACTTTGTGGCTGAAGAGTCTAAGCTTTTGGTGAACCTCCAAGACCCTTTTGACAAGTCAAAGGACTAAGATTAGTTTCTTTGCGGTGTTTTCAATGGTTTTTCATGGCTTAAGATGTGAGTTTATCATTTGTTTTGCTTATATGTTTTGGTTGTGAGCTCTAGCTGTTGTATGCTAATTTTATTTTGTTTGTACCTTGACTTCATGTTAAGAGGCTACCTTATTGAAATATATTATAACATCTTTGCAAAAATAATAAAAAAATAAATAAAATTACCCTCTTAAAAATTGATGATTCATTTCCACTCAACAATTGTTAGAATCGAAAATAAAAGGGTACATATGAATTAAAATATAATAGTACATGGTGGTATTGCCTACAAGAATTGTTAAAAATATAATAATCAATATTCAAGGTTTAAATACCAAAATAAGACCTCAACTTTGGTGTCTTCTCGAGGTGTTTTCACTAATCTATCTTTAAAATCTCCCATAAAAGTTTTGATCGTGTTATAAAATTTAAAAATATAGCTTTTCTCTTATAGAAATTTGATAATGTTGTGAATTTGAGGAGCACAACGAGAACACGGATGGTAATAAAATATAATATTAAAATAAATATAATATAATAATCAAATAAATAAATATTAAAATAAATAAAACATAATATATAAATTAATTAATTAAATTAAATTAGCAAAATAAGAAATGAGAAAATTCTCAAATTTCTCCACTTTCTCCAATTTGTCTGGAATTTGCCCAATGTGTGTGTCTTTCAGAACCCACCAAATGCCACTGTTTATAACAAATTTGGTAAGTAGGAGGTGGATTACATTGACACTAAAAATAAGTATTTACTGTTGGGATTGGTGTCCTAATTCTCCCGGAGTCTCGTAGTTTGTAATACATACACATTATTATGAATAAAATAAGAGTTATTTTGTCTGACATTTACTCATATCTAATAAACGAAGCTCCATGGTTATCGTATGTAAACTTAAGCATGTATATGAGATATACAAGTAGATCATGCCTTAAGTGATAACCTAAATAGGTATGTAGTATAAGGATTAAGGAGGGATTCCTGATCTTGATGACACTACGGATACGGCCCGCTTTGTAGAGGTTTGCAAGTATTGTAAACTACTACAGATGATAGATCTTGGCCATTCATGTGGAGACATGCGAGCGGGGATGTCCTATACAAATACAAAGAGTTTGTATAAGACCGGACCACGAGATGATTCATCTCTGTATATAACGCTGTTGATACTGGAGACTTACATCTCACCTAAACGACCATAGGTGACATGACCTCAATCCTGAGTGTTTTGGGAACGCCTGCTTTTGAGGGCGATCCTTTGATTAGTATGGGTGAGAGTGGCAAAATTGTCAACTCAACATGCCTACCTTTTTGGAGACTTGTCTGATTTGGGAGTTAGGAACTCGGTTACACAAGATGAAATTCACTCATTCCTCGAAACAGGGGTAAGTAGATAGATTGCTCCCTTAAGGGTTGATTCCGGGTCTTGAACATAGTGGCTACAGCTTCTCTTTGAAAGAGAAGACTCAGTCATAGTAGAACTATGACTTATGTTCATTAAAGGGATCAATGGTACTTAAGCAGTTAGATGTAACTACAGGGGCATAACGGTTATTGGCCCAGCTATACTTACGAGCGATCTGTGAAGGGTTATCGCACTGTTGATTGGTTGATGTGGACACATAATATATCTGTAGTAAGGAGAGTTCAGCTATCAGTCTTTATGGAGTGCCTGGCAGTTAACGGATGGTGGATCCCGTGACTAAAGAGTTTAGTCAGTTATTTATGTACCGTTGGAGCTTCAACCTACAGATCCATAAGGTCCCCTTGGTAGCTCAATGGATTCAAGTTGAGAATCAGTTCTTGGTGTTGATTTGAAATGTTCAAATTGACAAGAGGTAATTCGATTATATATGATATGATTGGTGTGGTGTATGAGATACATCAATTGGAGGATTAATATAAATGAGATTTACATTAAGGACCATGGAATAGAAAAAGAGCTATGGTTTATATGTTTCATGAGATGAAATATTAAAACTATAGGTTATAAATATAGTATGGTAAGTTGGTTATCATGTATATTTATAATTATATTAATTATTAGATAGTTATCTCTTTTTATCTATTAACCTATTGAGTGGGAGCTTATTGGTGGTTTCATGGTGACTGTGAGATAAAAGAAAAAATGTTTTCCTAAATTTAGTAGTTATTGAATTGAGATTTCTATTGTCAGAAAGTTCTCACGGTGGCTGTCAAGTAAATGAGATTTACTAAACGACAGCTGAAGATAGACTAGACGATCGTGGAGTGTTTCTATACGATAGTCACTCAGCTGACCGATTAGCTAAACGATCGCAGAGCTTCTTCTAAACGATTGGGCATCGTCTATATGATAGATCTTGTCATCTCCTACTTGCTCAATCGTTTACACGATTGTTCTCCTCTAGTCTCTTCCTCTAACCAAGTCCACACAGAGCCCAAACTTCTGGATTCTCACACCGAGAATACCAAGGTAGCCATTGTGGTAGTATCATACTCAACTCGACATAGTTGAGGTTTTGGAGGCCGTTCGTTGAGTTTGTGGTGTTCGTGTGGTGATTGCCGGTTGTTCGTGATCTTGGAGATCGCTGAGTTTGTAGTCACTGTGATCGTGCTGCGTAGCGCGTAGTGGTCGAGCATTTGTGATTACTGTCTTGCTGTGAACGGGCATTCATGATCAAGGGTGTTGAAGATGGATAACACTTTGGAAAATGGGGGCCTAACACATGGTCAATGGACACTAAGCATGAGTATCTAATAAACATCTATTTTTTATAATATTTATAATACTCCCCTTTAGATGCCCATTATATATATATAATATGTCTCGTTAAACCTTACTAGGAAAAAAATCATAGTGAAGGAAAAAGAGTACATATTTCATATAATCTAATACTCTTAAACAGAATACAGTATTTACTCCCCCTCACGGAAACATTACTTGAGATCTCTGAGTCGCCGCATTCTAATGTTATGCACCAATTTTTCAAAGGTTGCAGTAGGTAATGCTTTTGTAAATAAGTCTGTCGAGTTATCTTCGAACAAATTTGTTGTACAGTGATGTCACAATTTTCTTCAAGATCATGAGTGTAGAAAAGTTTCGGTGAAATATGTTTTATTCTATCTCCTTTAATATATCCTTCTTTATTTTGTGATATGCATGCTGTGTTGTCTTCGTATAATATCCTTGGAAGATTTTTACTAGAAGACAAACTACATGTTTCACGAATATGTTGAGCCATTAAACTTAGCCATACACATTCTCGACTAGCCTCGTGAATTGCAAGAATTTTAGCATAATTCAAGGAAGTAGCCATTATGGTCTGTTTCACTGACTGCCACGACACAAAAGTTCCTCCACATGTGAATAGACAACCTATTTGAGATTTAGCTTTGTGTGGACTAGAAAAATTTCCAGAATCTTCATAACCAACCAGATCAAAATTTGGTTTATTTGAATAAAACAAATCCATATCAATCGTTCCTCGGTGATAACGGAATGATAGCATTCAAAAAGAGCTATTATTCATAGCTTAATTCGGACTCGTTATTAGATTTTACGTGTTTATTTTTCTATTTTGTAGGTTTCGAGAAACTAAGAGGTAGAATTGGTGATTTAGAGCAGATTGAGGTTAATTTGAAGCAATTTAGAGTTGATTTGAGCATCCAAACTCCAAAGAAGTTGAAAAGACCAAAATGCCCCTATCGGAGCATGATGTAGGGGGATAGATTGTGATGCAAAGGAGCATTGCAACGATGCCCCGAGCGTCACAACGCTTCGAATGTTCAACATCGCCACAGTTGCAACGCAGGCCAACGCTTCACTCCAGCAATGCCCAGCGTTGCAACGCTCCTCTAAAGTGGTGCGACGCTACGACTATTGACGGATGGAGAGCGGAGCGTGTGCGCAAGTGAACGTTGGCTATAGCGTTGGACTTCTTTCTAGACGCTCTTGATCGAATGCTTCAGCGTTGCAATACTATTTCTAGCGTTGCGACGCTGCCTCGTTTTCTATAAATACATCTCTTTGGTTTTAGGTCGAAATATGCTGAAAATTGTATTGTTCTTCAAAGGAGGCCGAGGAGAGGCCTTAACTTCTTCCTTTTCCTTTATGTTTTCAGTATCTTTAGCTTAGTTTTTATTTTATTTTTGAATTATTGACGTATATTGGATTGTATTCTATTGATTTGTCTATGAATCGATGAGGTAATCTTTCATTTAGTTTTTAGATTAAGCGTTCTTGTATTTTGATGAATTTTCTTTTTAATTTTGTGCTTTAGATTATAATTGTGTTTTTTTCTTGAATCTCACATGATTTAGATTTGCTTTCATGTGCTGGATTGACGTCCCTATTACGATTGCATATCTTAGCTAGTTAAATTCAGGCTCACACGTATCCTTGTAATCGTCCATGCTTTGAATTTACCATTGTAGCACTAATTAGATGAACATGCTTAGGTGTATAGACTGACCTTGAATCTTTGCATCACACGTTTAATTTAGATTTAAAGAATAAATTGATTATTTAAACATGGCTTTCCTGGCACTTAATCAACATAGTTGAATCCTTGTTCTTTATGCATGTATTTCTAGTTCTTTATGGCCGCTAAGGACCCAATTGCATCTAAGAGCATGTAGGTTAGTTAGGACACGGTCTTTCAAGCCTTAATTACGAATTAGGACACTCGATTGGTTCAGATTAATTGATTTTCAACCTTTGTAGAGATTAGTTAATTCACATCGATCGGGTAGCTATGCATGCATAATTCAAATACATGATATTTTGGCAGAAAATGATAATTTAATTTACATTAAATGACTACTTGATCCGAGAACTAGATGAATCCATTACCATTCCATATATCCCTTGCAATTTCCTTTTCTTGTATGTTTTCAATTTCAAAACTAAAAACCAAAACCCAGTTTTTACTGTTTTTCCACGGTCAAATCTAACCCAAAATAAATTAATTCTTCGCTTCTCTGTGGTTCGACCCCCCCCACTTACCACTATTGCTACGTTTTAGTAGTAATTTTTAGTAATAATAGAAGTAGTTTGGTGATTTTACAAATTTTCTTTTGTTTTGGCTTGGAGTCGAATTAACTACATCGATTCTCGATTCGAACACGGAGTATATGCTTAATTCCATTTCAATGTCTTTTAGTTGGAGAATAACTATATCTTGCTAATAAATTTATTGAAAATGCAATATCTGGTCTTGTATTATTAGCAAGATACATAAGTGCACCAATTCCACTAAGATATGATACTTCAGGATCAAGAAGTTCTTCAGTATTATCTCAATATCGAAATATATCTTTCTTTAGATCTAGTGAAAGAATTTCCATTGGAATGTTCAATAGATTTGTTTTGTCCATATAAAATCTTTTTGAAACTTTTCCTGTATAAGTTGACTGATGAACAAATATCCTATCTGCTAAATACTCACTTTGAAAACCAAGGCAAAATTTTGTTTTGATCCACGATCTTTCATCTCAAATTCTTTCTTAAGATATTCTATTGCCTTTGAAAGCTTTTCAGGAGTTCCAATTATATTTAAGTCGTTAACATATATAGTTATAATAGCGAATCCTGTGATTTCTTTATAAGAACACATGGACATATTGGATTATTTTGATATCTTTCTTTCAAAAAATATCCACTTAGGCGATTGTACCACATTCGACTTGATTGTTTCAATCCATATAGCGATCTCTGTTACTTTATTGAATACAATTCTTGGGAATTTGATTTATACGTTTCAGGTACCTTAAATCTTTCTGAGTTCTCATATAAATATCATTATTAAGAGATCCATATAAATATACTGTGACTATGTCCATAAGATGCATGTCCATATTTTTATAATAGTCAGACCAACTAAATATCTTAATGTAATTGCATCCACCACCGGAGAATAAGTCTTCTCATAATCAACACCAAGTCTTTGTGAAAAACCGTGTGCAACTAGTCTTGCTTTATATCTTGTGACCTCATTATTTTCAATTTTTTTCCTCATAAATACCCATTTGTATCCCATAAATTTGACACCTTCTGGTCTTCAGATTACTGGTCCAAAAACTTGACGTTTTGAAAGTGAGTTTAATTCTACCTCGGTTGCTTCTTTCCACTGAAGCCATTTTTCTATGTCGACATTCTTCAACGGATTTTGGTTTAGAATCCTCATTTTCAAATATAATATCAAGACTAACATTATACGCAAAAATGTTGTCAATAACTACATGAGTTCGGTTTCATCTTTTTCCTGTCATGACATAGTTTATTGAAATCTCATTGTTATCTTTAGGTATTTTACCTTTCTCACTAGTTATGTCGATGATTTTTTTATGGATATTTACATCCTCAACCAAATCTTCTTGACTATTTATTGTTTTTTCTTTTTCAATGATTTTTATCTTTGCAACCCAACTGGTCTACCACGCTTCTGGTGTATTCCGGACTCATTAGTGACTACTTGCTGTGTTGGGATATCAATTTTCAATGGAACATTTACAGATGGTATTTGTGATTTAGTTACTATCTTTGCATCTATAAATGCTTATGGTAACTAATTTGCTATATTTTGCAAAAGAATTATCTTCTGAACTTCAAGTTCACATTGATCTGTATGAGGATCTAAATGAGACAATAACGACGCATTCCATATAATTTCTTTTTCCAACTTCTTAATTCCTCCCCCTAGTGTTGGAAAATTTGTCTCATTAAAATGACAATCGACAAATCGTGCAATAAATACATCACCCGTCAGGGGTTCAAGATATTTGATAATTGATGGAAAATTATATCCAACATAAATTCCTAACCTCCTTTGAGGACCCATCTTAGTACGTTGTGGTGGAGCAATTGGAACATATACTGCACAACAAAAAATTCTCAAATAGGAAATATTTGGCTCATGACCATAAGTTAATTGTAATGGTGAGTACTTATGATAAGATATTGGCCTAATGCGTACGAGTGACGCTACATGCAAAATAGCATGTCCCCATACAGATGTAGGAAGCTTAGCTCTTATAGCAATTAAGTGCAAACGTTTTATGATTTATTTTGCTATCCATTTTGTGTATGAACATGAGCTACATGATGTTCAACACTTAACCCAATTGACATACAATAATTATCAAAATCTTGGGACGTGAATTCACCAACATTATCAAGACGAATGGTCTTAATTGTATAATCGGGAAGTTATGCTCTTAACTTAATTATTTGAGTAAGTAATCTTACAAATGCAAGATTTCAACTTAATAATAAGCACACGTGTGACCATCTGCTGGATGCGTCTATTAATACTATGAAATATCTAAATGGACCATTTGTTGGGTTAATAGGTCCACATATATCACCATGGATTCGTTCTAAAAATGCAGGTGAATCAGTCCCCACTTTAGCTGGTGATGGTCTATTTATCAATTTTTCTTGAGAGCAAGTATCACATGATAATTCATTAGATTGAAGAATCTTCTGGCTCTTCAATGGATCGATGTCCATTTGAATTCTCAATAATTCTCCTCGTCATTATAAACCTTGGCTGATCTAATCTATCATGTCAAATTGTAAATATGTCTGGATTCATGAACTTCAGGTTCATTGTTGCATATGTTTCAATTCCTCGTATATGAGTATAATATAATCCAGAAGATAAAGAAGACAACTCTTTCAGTATACGTTTTTCATTTGAGACAGTGGATATGATATGTAGATATTCCACATTATTCTTACTATTAGTTTCAATACGATAACCATTGCAGTACATATCTTTAAAACTAAGTAGATTTCTCTTTGATTGACTAGAGAACAATACATTGTCAATTATAAATTTAGTTCCTCTAGGCAAAACAATATTTGTTTTTCCAAAGCCTTCAATCAGTTTTGCAGAACCTGATATTGTATTGACTTTTGCTTCCAACATTGTCAGTTTGGAAAAATATTTTCTAGTTGTAAATATTGTATGTGTAGTTGCACTGTCTGCCAGACATAGATTTTTTTTATTCATTTTTTAGTCACCTAGTATATAAAAATGATCTAGGTTTCTTCCCTAAAAGAAAATAATAACGATAAGAAAAACAATATTTGAAATATACAAAGGTTAACATCTACTAAGAGGAAAAAAACAACATTAAATCTAGATATTTTCAAAGTCAAATGAAACACTTGATGTTCCATCATTTCTGTCGATTTTCTCTTTAGGAGATTCAAAGAAGTCCATCACATCCAAAGTTGTCATATGAGATGGGTCAAATATGTAATTATCCTAGTATGCAAAATTTGCTTCCATATTTTTCTCTTTTTCCTTCAGGGAGGCTCGATAAAGATCAATTAAGTGTTTTGACGTACGACAGATATGTGATCGATGTCCAGTCATTCCACATCGAAAGCATTTATTTTCAATACTTTTTGAACTCTTATATCGTGGAACTTTTCCTTTGTGATCATCATTTTGTGTGGTTCTTTTGAAATTTGAATGATTAAAAAAACCACCACGAAAATGATAATTATTTCTTCCTTCGCCACAGTCACGACCTCGACCTCGACCACAATTATTATTAAAATTCACAGCATTCACTTCAGGGAATGGTGTCGTTCCAGTTGGTCAAGATTCATGATTTTTCATCAATAACTCATTATTTTGTTCGGCCACGAGAAGATATGAAATTAGTTCAGAAATACTATTAGAACCTTTCTCTTGATATTGCTGTTGCGAGAGCATATTCGAGACATGAAATGTAAAAAATGTCTTCTCTAACATATCAACATCAATAATTTTCTCTCCACATAATAATAATTTGGAACTGATTTTAAATAATCTAGAGTTGTAATCACTTACTGATTTGAAATCTTGTAGCCTCAAGTGCATCACTCATAACGTGTTTTAAGAAGAATAACTATTTTTAGATGATCATATCTCTCTTTCAAAATTTTCCACAAGATATAGGGATCATTTATCATAAGGTATTCCATTTTCAATCCAGATGATGACGAAAGAAAATCATAACTTTCGCTTTGTCCTGAATGGATATTGTATTTTCTTATTTAATAGTCTCTCCAAGATTCATAGCATCCAGATAGATTTTGGCATCAAGCACCTATGACAAATAATTATTGTCGTTGATATCAAGAGCGAATAATTCTAATTTTATGAGATTTTTCATGGAAGCACTATTAGAAATTTAATAGATATTAAATATGAAAAATAACATTAAATTTATTAATTATAACGAAGAGGGAAAAATCGACATACCTTTAGGACTTACCTTTAGCGGAAAAAAGATAGGAGCTCGTGCTGATAACATGTTGTTAGTTTGAGGAGTACAACAGGAACACGGATGGTAATAAAATAAAAAATTAAAATAAATATAATACAATAATAAAATAAATAAATATTAAAATAAACATAATTTATAAATAAATAAATTAAGTAAATTAACAAAATGAGAAATGAGAAAATTCTTAAATTTCTCCACTTTCTCCAAGTATGAAATTTGCCCAATATGTATGTCTTTCAAAACCTACCAAATGCCATTATTTATAGGCAATTTGGCAAGTGGGAGCTGGATTACATGGACACTAAGAATGAGTATTTACAAGACACGTGGATAGGATTGGTAACGGGGCCAGGCTGGAGTGGGGGGACTCCCCATCCTCGTCCAAGCAGGGGGTATTTTCCCCATCCCCGTTGGGGAAACGGGTCCTCGCGGGGACCAATCCCCATTTATATATATATATATATATTAAAAAATAAAATAAATTAATTGGGGACGGGGACCCAGTTTGACCCCATCCTCGGTCAAATCGAGAATTCCTCACCTCGATCGGGGCGGGGACCCGATTCCGGGGTATTTTTGCCAATCCTACACATGGATAACACTTTGGAAAATGATGGCATGACACATGGTCAATGAACACTAAGCATGAGTATCTAGTGGGCATCTATTTTTTATAATATTTATAATAGATATGTGGTTATATATTGATATTTATGTCGTATGACTCATTTAACAAATTTAAGAGGAAAAAACCCTTTTGATTTCTAATTTTTTTGGTCTAATTTTCACTCCGATTTTAGGTTTCAAAATCTTACACATTTAATTGTTAAGTTTTGAATTTGATTTCTATTTAGTCTCTAAGTTCCAAAATTTTACAATTTTACTCTTGTGTTTCGAGTTTTGTCTCAATTTGGTCTCTAGGGTTTCAAGACTTTCACTAAATACCTATTTCAATCTTTAGTGTTCATGTCAATTAATTAATTTTAAATAATACTTAGATTAAATTTTATCTCAAAATTTTGAATGTTGTATCAATTTAATCCCAAACTTTATATCAATTTACACCTGTCATTATGTTCTATTTAGACAAACATCATGCGAGACCTATAAATTTATCAATTCAACCCCTTAAACTTTCATATGATAATCAATTTAGACTCTCGATTAAGATTTTATTTGAAAATTCTCTATGGATCAATTCTAATAATCCATTTTAGTAATTCGACATTTTAAGAAGTCTACATATGTGTAAGAATTTAATGCATGAACAGTTTTCAAATATAATTTTAATAAAAGAGTCTAAATAACTTATAAAAATTTAGAATTTTAATTGAACTACAATATATTCCGCATGTTATGTTAGTTGATACATTTACGAAGGTTCAAGATTTAAATTGATACAACTCCAATGTTTATAGTGGAAATTTTTTATAATGGTTGTACTTTACCTAGTAATCTACTATATTGCAATAACTTTCCATTAAAGAAAAAAAATTTGAAAAATGTTGGAAAATTCATTTATACCCCCTAAACATTGGGTAGTCACAGTTGACTTTTTCTTTTCTTTTCTTTTTTCTTCTTTTATAATAGGTGGAGGAATTGAATGTTTGATTTTAATAGTATAAAATTTATGCCAGTTGATCAGTTATGCTTATTTTGATTGTATCAATTAAAACTTTAAACTATTATTATTATTTTTTTTTTTTTTTTTTGCTAACATGAGCATAGTTTGTACTAAAAAAACATGAGCGTAGTTCCAATAATTCGACTTGATCTGTTTTGAGTGGTGTTTGACCTAAGAAGTTAGAGTTTGGGAAAGTGAAGTTTTGCTCGCTGTTTGGTCTAAAAAATTCGTGAGCGTCATGACTAAAAAACATCAATCTTACTTTTTAAACACCCATAGTGATTTTATGGAAGGGAAGAATCTAAATCTCATAAGAAAAGAAAAGAAGAAAAGGGAGTGAGTATGAATTGGTCCCAAACAAACATTAGAAATGAAAGAAATGGAAAAAAAAAATGGTAGAAGAAATTGGGGGACCAAAAATGGTGGGTGAAGAAGGGAAAAAAAGGACCCCTCAAAACCATTGGAATGTAAAGTGGTGGGTTTCTAAGACACATTACCTACCATCTATTTTTATTTATTTTTTCCATCAAAAGGAAGCAAAAAGCAAATGAGAGAGACAAAATCTTTAAAAGATCTCTCTCAATACCCTTTATGCACCGACGCTAGGGCCAATACATTATTATTATTATTATTATTATTATTATTATTATTATTAACACGAACATAGCTCAGTTAGTATACGTTTTGACTATTAACCTTGAAGTTAGATGTTCGATTCTTACGCTCTATATCCTGTCCAAAAAGAAAACTACATTATTATTAGTCCTATTATTTTTCATGCTACATTACCCTAAACTTTGGTATTGCGTCTTTAAACTTTTCTGAAAAATTAGAACTTTGAATTTAGTAAAGTTGTGTCTAATAGCTTATTGACCGATTAGTTTGAGATTTTTTTAATATTTCAGGGATGTATTTGAGGTGAAGTTGAAATGTTATTGTTTTGTTGGATACAAAGTTTAAATTTGTGATCGATAATACGTGAATTTTATAAGATTTTAGAGACCTATATGACACATAAGCGAAAGTTTAGGGTTTTTGTTTTTGAAACATTATGCATGTTTTCTTTGTTGCATTGCCATGATATTCATATTTTCTAACTAAGTACTAGAATTTTTTTTAAAAAATGTTTTTTTCTTTTAGTTCTCAAAACAATATGTTTCTAAAAACAATTCTAAAGAGTAGAAAAGAAACAAAGAAATTAATCGGTAGAAGTACCTCATTTGATAATTACTTTTTTTTATAAAAAAAAAAAGTTAAGCTTATAAACACTAATTCCATATATGAGTTTCTTTATTTTGTATATATATTTTTTAGGGATGTTTTCAAATCAAAGTTGTGTTTTAAGAAACTAAAGAAAATGTAACTTTCACAAACATGTTTTTTTTTGGAATTTGACTTTGATTTTAAATATTTTGTACATATAAAAAATACTATAAGAATATAGAAAGACAACCAAAATTTTTAAAAATTAAAAGCTAAAATCTAAGGTCACTTTAGTAACCATTTTATTTTTAGTTTTTGTTTTTGAAAATTAAACTTATGAACACTACTCCCACTTCTAATTTTTTTTCATTTGTTATCTACCTTTCAACAATAGTTTAACCAACAAGCCAAATTTTGAGAATTAAAAAAAAAAAAAAAAAAGTTAAAAAGTTGTTTTTGTTTTTGAAATTTGGTTAAGAATTCAATGATTATACTTAAGAAAGATGCAAAACATAGTAAGAAATGTAGATGAAATAGACTTAATTTTCAAAAACAAAAACCAAAAACCAAATAGTTACAAAACGGGACCTAAATGACCATCAAACACTATGCCTATTATACACTTCAAAAATTTAGGACCCAATCAACACAAGATGTTAAGCAACTAAGCTTGTAATTATTTATTTTTTCTTTTTTTAATAATTAGATGTTACAAATTTTTATTTTATAATACTTTAGGCCGTTTTGATAACTATTTGGCTTTTTTGTTTTTGTTTTTGAAAATTATCCACATTTCTTACAATTTGCATTATATTCAAGTATAATGGTTGAATTATTAGCCAAATTCCAAAAATAAACTTAGATGAAAATAGTGTCTAAACTGCAGCCGTGCTTATATTATCAATTTCAAAGTGAGAGATTCTATTTCCTACCCGACATATAGTTGAAAAAAAAATATTTTGTTTTTAAAAATGTTTTTATATTATATTTTATTATATTATATATTTAGAAAGATATGCATGCGTGATTTAGGCTATCGTTTTGCAATAATTATATGATTTAGTTCGACTATTTTTTCGATTTTGTCCCTAATTAATATATTAAGGATCATTTTTGTTTGGTAAAATCATTTATAGTTGCAAATTAAATAATTGTGAGAAATATTATTTTATTTATACATATGTCAATTATGTCATATTATACTTTTTCAGGTAAAGTGTCTCAATTTGGATTATGTACCTTTACAAATACAAAAGAAAAATGGAATTAGGTATATCTTTATGTATTTTAAGAAACTATTACTAACTTAGTTAAAATATTATTCTAAGCTCTATACGCCCTTTTCATTCTATTTTAGTATTTATTCTTTCAAATGTCTAAACTTAGTTTTTATATTTTCAATAAATCTTAAAATTATTTATTTAAAATTAATTATTTTGTTTTATCAAAATTCGCTACATAATAATAATTTTCATGTAACAAAAAGAAACAATCTGAATATGTTTGCCCAAAATATATAGAAACAATGTTAATAGTTACTACTCTTTGTAAAAAAAAAAAAAAAAAAAACAATCTTCAAACTAACCTATAAAACTATTTCAAGATTTATTAAAAGTACATGAACTAAATTTACGTTTAAAAATACATAAAACTAAAATTGAATAGATCCCAAAAAACCAAAACCAATTTTATTAGTACTTGACTAAATTTTTGAAGAAAAAAAAGATTTTGAAAAGAAACATTTAAATGCTTTAAATTATCAAAAACATTTTCAAAATTACTTTGAATTATCTAATAGGATATACCATTAAAATTCCAAAGAAACTTTAAATTGTGAAGTCGTTTTCAATCATCTCAAATTCAACTTTGATATGTCATTTTCAATCATCAATATTCTAACTTAGAATAGTTCAAAAGTATATTGAAACCAAAAGATCATATATGTTTTAGAAAATTGTTTCATCTACTTTTTATTATTATTAATTATTGCATTAAAATTATGGTGCCAATATGGGTGTGTAATCTTGAGGAGGAAAGTGATTTTAGATTAAGAAGTGTGTGGATTCATCTCTTAATGAAGAAGAAATTGAAAAAGTTGAAGCAATACACAATGGAAGAAGAAGAAAAAAAAATAAAAGCATAAAGAATCAATCAATAATATTTGAGATAGAATAATTCATATAATACACATAGGGAACTATTTGGATTAGCTTTTTAGATTACTTGTCCACAACTCCACCATATTTGTCCAAGTAGTACTCTCTCTATTTATACATATTAAACATTGTAAATAATCTTTTTCAAGGGGGTGGATGGGCAAATATGGGATTTTCTATGGTTTCCCCTTCAAGCCATTTCATTAAATAAAATTTACTTTTTGGTTCTCAACTTTCTTTGAATTCGATTTTAAGTTTGTAATGATTTAGTTCATATAATTTAATTTTATCACAATGCTTTGAAGTATTTTTTAACGATTTTTAAGTTATGTTGTGAGAAATATTGGGAAAATTATTAGAAATAGCCCCTTCGAGTTTTCATTTTTCAAAATTAGCACGTTTTTTTGGTAATTCGTTCAACTAGTTTTTCTCGATTAATCTCGGACGAGATCGTGCAACGAGATTTAGTTAAAAATTATATTTTTTTCTAACTTATTGATTGTTTCAGCCTTTTTGATACAATTCGAGTCGATTAGACCAAGATTCTACCAATTTTATCAAATATATTAGGTAATCTTCCCAAATCTTATACCAAATCTTATATATTTTTAAATTTTCTGCCAATTCGGTTATTTTTGCCAAATATACGTAATTTTTTAAATTTTTAATGCAATTTATAATTTCTAATTCAATTTACCAATTATCCAAATGAATTTGTTTATATGGATCTTAGGTGATTTTTTAAATTTTTGAAAAAAAAAAGGAAAGAAAGAAAAGAAAAAGAAAATAGATAAGATTAATCTTAGACGGATTAACATTGAGATTCTATATATTTAGCTTTCTTGATGAATTTTTGGGCAAATTAACAGCAAGATTTTATATATTTCTCATATTTTACCTTTTTTTTTTTTTTTTTTTTCAAAATCTGATATTTTTCAAAATTTTAAAATCACAAGTCCATCACTTGAAGACTATTTGGATAATTTAGAAATTCAATATAAATGTGAAAACATAAACTATACTAAATTTTGAAAAGTTGAAGTAAAGATTTGATATAATATTCCTTGCTTATTTGTAGAAAATTTGAAATTATATAAGATTTAGTACAAGATTTGGGGAGTTTAAATAATATTTGAACAAATAACCGAATTTGGGGAGGTTAAATAATATTTGAAAAAAAATTCTCGGTGTGTAATGACTGAGATCTATCGAGTAGGCCTAAAACAATAGAAAAAGTTGGTTTTTTAAATAAATATCGGTGACCGATCTTGTTCGAGATGAATGGACAAAAACTAACCAATTTGCAAAAATAATGTTAATTTTGAAAGTGAAAACTTGAATAAATTATTTATGATAATTTTCCAAAATATTGTTAAGATTTAATGAATTTTAATTTCTTATAAGTATATAGATCAACAAATTAAGTTAGAGATCAAATGTAATTATAAACTATAACTAATTTTGTGTTATTATTTATTTGAAAAAAAAAGGCTCTTTTGATAGAGCCAATAAGGGCCAATTAGTTGCATTTGAAAAAAAATAAAATAAAATAAAGAGAGCTAAATACATAAATAGGCATTTAAATAGGGATAATTATTTTACATAGCAAAATTAATGAAAATATTTTTAAATAAGCAAAATGTCACTGTTTATCAGTTATAGATAGAGATAGACACTAATGACATCTATAAGTATATGATAGACAGAGATATTACTGTTAGTATTTATCTCTGTCTATTAAATACTGTTAGATGTCTATCTGATAGATAGTGATATTTTGTTATATTTAAAAATAAATTGACTATTTTTCAATATTTGAAAATAACCTTGTTCCGATTATATTTTTCTTTCCCCAACAATAAAAAGATATATACTTAAATATTGGACTTTCTTTTGATTTGCTTTAATGAAAAAAGAAAATACCCCAAATCATGCTATTTTATTTTTCAAGTAATGATTTAAACAAAGTGGAAGAAAAAGGAATAAAAAATACTCAAAATAGCTCATGAATAATATAAATTGAAATCTATAATCATTTGTGGATGATTTTCACGTAACTATGGTGCTTTAGGATTTGTAATTGATAACATATTTAACTTTATATTTGTATTTGTTTCATGGATACAAAAATCATTAAATACATTCATGTAATCTAATAATTAATTTGTTAAACAAACCACTCCTTTTAGTGACACGACATCTAACCATAATAATTTGAGTTTGAAATTATGATAATAATGAGTGTCTATTTTATATAATGAAAATGATGTAACATCTACCTGAGAGGTTGTGCTATTATCAAGTGATATTAAAGATTTTTTTTAGTTGATTTTATTAAATTGTGTGAGTATGGTGATCTAATAATTTGTAGATCGTAAAATTCTTATCGACGAAATTCTAAACTTTATAAGCATGCACTTTTACTTTGATGAAAAGTAACAAGAGGTGTAACATCGTAAATGAAGTTGACACTTTCATTGATATTAGAAAGAGAGACGTCATAGATCAAGATACAAACAAACACCAACCACAAAAAGAAAAAGAAAAAGAAAAGAAAAAACTAAACTCAGCTTAAGGAAACATATTACAAGGAACGAACTTAAATGAACCTTCTCAACAGAAGTTCCAAGTCAAGTAAAAATAGCAAAAGAACTCATCAGACATAATAACTTTTGACAAATCACTTAGTAAAACACGATGTAGCATCATTAGACACGAAGGTTATGCTCTCGTCAAAGATGATAGATGACAGTACATGAAGCAACTCTTCATATCCTAGACATAGACTCTTGCTTGCATTAAAATGACAAATTCACTCAAGTTTGTTTTTCCATTGAGAGATTTGACGTCTATTATTTTATTGTTAAGATTAAGTTGACTAAGTGAAAAAAATAAATTACTTATAGAAATTCTAACACGTGTTATGAATCAAGTAGATAAAATATTAATTATCGTTTCAAAGGTCAGTAATTCAATCTCGCACCTTCAAAATTACTTGTAATTATGTCAAAATGAGGAATTATACAATTTCTTTATTTCCCATGTCATTGAGTATTATTTGAAAATAAATCCATATTTAAAAAGATAATGAACTATAACTTTAAATGGGAAAAAAAATTCATTTTTACCCAAGAAGGATGTTAGTTTTTATAATGTCAATTTTCAACCATAAAAATGAGAGAATAATCAAAGTGTTATCTATGTGAATTGATTGCTTGAGAAAGTAAGTGAAATATTAAAGAAAAATAGGGGCTAACCTACTTGAAATTTTCTACATGATTAGTTGATTATTAACTTTGAGTGGTTCAAGATGGAATGTTCTTTTTCTTTGCAATTTACTATGAAATATTTATTTTTATATTAATTTTTGTTCCAAAGAAAATTCCAAAAATCTCCTTCCCTCTCACCCACCCATTAGAGATATTGACCTTTTTGCTTTGGATGCTCTTAATAATTTCATTGATTTGAGATGCTATGATGGGAAAAAATGGAAAGTTTCCTCTATAATTGAAACAAATGTATAGGTTTAATCCATTGCATTTTAATCAAAATGTTACCAAAAATTATTTGAATATGTCTTAATTAGTTAGTTCGATTATATCATAATTTAATTGATCATGATATTAATAACATATTTAATTTATAGATGATAAATTTAAATTTTTATCTAATATTGTTCAAATTGCAATATCTTTTTCTTAAAGAATTCTAAAACATATGGTTTCTATAAAAATTTTGATTTTTCATATTTCATGTCTATTTTATGAGATCAGAGTTAAATAAACAAACAACGTGGTCCATTAGTTTAATTTGATTAGATATTGACTTGAGAACAAGTTGATGGGTACGAACTCTTTGTGAATTTCAGGTATATATCTTATTTTGACCGTTTAAATTTTTATGGTTATTTTATTATGGTATCTAAACTTTCAAATATTTTGTTTTCATAATTTATAATTTTTATGGGAAGACTATTTTAGTATTTATTTATTATTTTGTTTTACTACAATGTTTTGTAAGGATTGAAGAACTATTTTAATATTTATTGTCATAATTAGTAAATTATTTAAGAGAAACATAATATAAGCATATTTTGGTTCATTTACTTCAAAAAAGTTTCTATGGGTTAAAATACCATTTTTGTCACTTAAAAGAATCATTTTGGTCTGTGTACAATTTTAGTCTATCTAGTTTCTGTCCAATTTTAGTTCTATACTTTCAATAAATCATAAATTTAATCCATTAAAATTATCTTTTATCATAATTGGTTAAATAATAATAAAATAAGAGACTTTATAAATAAATTTTATTATCTAGGATTAAAATAAAATAATTGTATTTATTTATTTAGGGTGATTGTTTTAAATGACAAAACAACTAGAAATATTTTCAAATATAGCAAAAACTATTTGATAGAACATTTTGTTATGTTTGTAAATAAATTGACCAATTTTTCTATATTTGAAAACAACCTATTTATTTATGTACAAGTGTGAGAAACAAATTAACAAAGATTGGGATTCAAGGCAATGTTCATGTCATTCATGTTTTTTAATGTTTCAAATCTTATGATCTAATATTCTTTCATAACATAAATTTTTTTCCAATAAAAATAAAAATTAATTATAAAAAATTAGGTAAATTTTATGTTATGAAAAAAATATTTTAAATGATAAAACTAGAAAAAATATTTACAAATAATCTATCTGGATTATCATGATAGACTACCATCTGTGTCTATCTGTCTAATAGACACAAATAGTAATCTTTCGCAGTATATTACAGATAATCAGTAAAATTTTGTTATATTTATAAATATGTTACTTCATTTTTTTTATATTTAAAAATTATCCTTGTATTTTTTTTTCCTTAAAAAAAATTATGTAGCATAAATTAAACATGCATGGCCTCAAAAATTATTCGAGAAGAAAATCTTGCGATTCTAGTTTTGTTAATTCTTTCATTTACTTAGATTGTCCCAAAAAAATTGGAACAATTAATTTTTTTTTTTAAAAAAACAAATATAATACTCAATAATCATTCACTCATCTTTAACAAATTATTAAACCGTTTCAAAAAAATATATATATATCATATATATAAATATATTGAACGATGTCTCAATAATTTTTTACCTCTACTCAATTAATTATTGAATAATGAAAACTAAGGTATGATATCAAATCTCTCTTATTTGGTCAATAAAGCATATACTTAGTAATTGAATAAACACTTTTAATTGTATAAATAATTAAGACTCCTTTTTTTTAAAAAAAATAATAATTTCAAAGAAAAAAGGACTTTATTTAATTTTCTATTATTAGAAATATTATTGTATACTAACATTTTTTTGTTTAGTTTATTTCCAATAGGTCATGATGCAATGGTGATTTTGTAAATTTGTTGTTTAGAAAATATTATCTAATTTATTCAATTTTAACAATTAATGTATCACATTCACATTAATACTAAAAATTATTATTGAATTGAATAAACACTTTATCTCTGTATGTTCAATTTTTGAGGTGCTCAGATTGTGGGATGTTTTTGTTCTTCTGGTTGTTTTGTTATCTGCTCGTATGTTCTTTTTGTTGGTTCTGTCTTTTCGTCAATGTGGGTCTTTGTAGGTACTTTTTTTACCTTGGTGCCTTGATCCTGAACTATGGGATCATTCTTGTTGTTGTATAATAATATTATATATTAAAAAATAATAATAATAAATAAATTTACATAGGGAGAAACATATGTACATCTATGACCATTTGATTATAAAATAAAATTAAGTCATTTGAATTATTCATAATAACAAATATATATATATATATATATATTTATTGTACAATAAAAATAGTTGTTTTAGAGTTTTTTTTTAAGTTCCTAAATTTTACCATAATTTCTAATTTCATATACAAATCTTGACAAATTTTCATTTTAATCCATGCAATTTTAACCAACTATCTTTTTAGCATATTAAAAAAAAAAAAAAGTTACATGACTTGATTTTTATAAGAGATATAAATTGATCATCGAATGATTTAAAGGGAAGATGTTAAAATAACATCATAAAAATTTATGTTATCAATTTTTGTTTATAAAAACATCTAATCCTTTTTCTACATATCGCATATTTTATTTATTATCTTTAGATTCAAAAGAAAAAAAATATTATATCATGTTTTTTCAAAAGATTATTCATTATCTTGAAAGAAAAGACTAGATTAAATTGAAATTTTTTATATATGAAAACACTAATATGGAAAGATTAAAAAGAAATTAGGTACTAACCATACTTTTTCGTAAAAGGTTATCCAAAATGGGAGAGAAAAGAATAAACTTTTCATAGTCCTTTATCAATTAAAGCATCAAAATAATAATGGTATAATTAAAAGTTTAAACTTTGGTAAAATTGTTGTTTTTTTAAGATAAAGTAAATTTGTAATTATTTTCACTTGACTCCATTTATAGTCAACTCAAAATTACCTAAATAATGTTGTATACTCTTGTACCAAAATCCTATCAAAATATGGTGTAATTGTTTCTAAATCCCAATATTTTTTTCCTATTATTGTGGAAATATTTGCATTTAAAGAAAGTATTACAAATGTGAAAATTATGCATTAACCATATTAAATCGAAATTCTCGTCAAATATAAATTGAACTATTTTTCAAAGTTTTTATTGTTTTTATTGACACGATTATTAGTTTAATGTTGTAATTAATACATCTTAATTTGAGTGTATTAATTGATTTTTTTTTCTGTAAGATTTTATTATTGGAAAAGAGAAAATTCATGTGATCTTAGGATCAAAAAATTATATGTATATGCGGAAAAAATCATTTTTAATCGAAAAGTTTTCACAAATAAAAAAAATGTCAAATTATTTATAGAAATAGCAAAAAGAAAAAATTGATAGACACTGATAGAAGCGTCTATTAGTTACAGACCTCTTCTAGTTTCAATCACTGATAGATAGACTTCTATCAATCTATGTCAAAGAAGATTAAAATTTTGCTATTTTGTGTAAAGAGTTTCCCTTATTTTTCTATTTTTGAAAAAATTCCTTTTTAGTCCAAAGTTTTGGATTTAGTTTCTATTTGATCCATAGGTTTCAAAATGTTATATTTTTAGTCCTTAAGTTTTGAATTTGATTTCAATTTAATTAGTCGTTTCAAAATGTTACAATCTATCCTTGAGAATTGAGATTTTGTTTCCATTTAGTCCTAGGTTTTAAGATTTTCACTTTTGACATCATTTTTTTCACTAAACACTCACTTTTTCAATTTTTAGGGATAATGTCAACAAATTAATTTAGAAGAACTAAAATAATTACAATTAATTAAGTTTAACTATTTTTCTCCACTATTAAAATAAAATTTAAAAATTCAATTTATAATTATTTTAAATTAATTAATAAACAGAAAGTTAATACTTAGTGAGAAATCGAGTTAGAAATGTAAATTTTGAAATCTAAAGATCAAATTAAAACAAAATTCAAATTTTAAAGAAAAAATTATAATATACTTTGAAATTTAGGGATTAAATTGAAAATAAACTCAAAATTAAAATACTAATATTTTATCACTTGATCTCCAACTCGTAAGAATAATAATGATAAAAAAAAGGAGCTATTTCACCTTTTTTTTTAAATAATAATAATAATAATAAAAATCTTTGTTTGGATAAACCAAGTTAAGATAAAATAAATTAATATTACCTACTCCGTTGCTCGTGGATAAATGTTTGTCCCGAAAAAAAAAAAAAAAAAAACTTTGTTTGTCCTTTAAATATTTTACTCAACTTTTTTTCCTTTTCTTTTGGCAATCCTAAACCTAAATATTTTTTAGACAAAACAACATCCAGACATTTGGAGTAATGAGTGAAGTTGTTTAATTTAGAGAGTTGTTTAATCATGAGGTTTACAACGAATGAATTAATAAGCCATGAAATTGATGTTTTTAATCGTATTGTCCCGAACTCCTTGCACCAAAAATTTTAAAACTTGACATAGATTTTCAAAATGAATGGGATGTTCAAGCTCCAACTTGGAGTGAGTTATAGCCCAGTCGACCTTTGAGTGCGTTAAAATAATGTAGACTAAGGGTTATTTTAACCTCGTTTGTTATAGTAAAATTATTTTAATCTGCATCCTAAACACAGACTACAATAATCTACAGATTATAATAAGCTTTCACTCAGTACCCCAAACAACTTTTAAGAGGTTATCTAATAAGTATGACAGTCACATTGGTAAGTTCCATCTCATTCTTTCTTTCACTTGTATCATTTCAAAAATTTTAAAAAGAAAACTCATAAACTAAAATTTCATGAATAGTGCAATTTAATACAATAAATTTATCCTAAAATAAACACTTTTTGCATATTTATAAAATATTCATCTCTTTTACAATTATTAAAATTTATGGGGAAAAAACAACAACACATTCCTATCCTAGAGAGAGCTAAGGAAAACCATATTCTTCAGAAATAGAGAAGTGGGCAAGCAACAAACTCTTGAGTTGCCGTATTTAAAACTCTATCTATACAGATATGTTGACATTCTAATTAATATAATAAAAAAATTAATTATACTTTCCCTTGACTTTTTTATTTAAACTAAATATATTGTATTAAAAAATTGTTAGATAGAGATTTCTCAAGACTGTTTGAATATATAATTTTCAAATTTATATTTTAAAACTAATTTGCAATTTTATACAAGTAGTTATACATTTTTTTTTTATTTAAAAAATATTAGTAAACATGGTTTTATTTACTTTTCTATATACTAATATTAAAAGCCAATATAATTAATGGAATAATACTTGACAAAAAAAACTATTAGCAACTGTTAAGTAAAACAATTCAACTATAGTACATCAAACAATGCACAAGAAACAACAAAATAATGTTATTGATTATTTTCTTTTGTCTTAGAATCTATTTTGTCAAATAAGTTTGTATGTATTTGAAGCAAACTATTTTGGAAACAGTACAAGTAAACTTGTTTTCATGTAAGATTTAAAGTGGAGATGACGACTTAACTAAAGTAAAAATGTGATCAAAGTACTTACACTAGCGTGGAACATATTTTTTATTATTAAGTTAATAGTAGTGATGTCTCGATTTAAGCTTCTTATTTTTTTTTTCATTTTTGACCATGTGGTCGTCATAGATCCTCTTGGATAGATTTGTCGAACCTACTTGCTCATCCAAAATAACAATGGGTGTGTTAGGAGATGTCTTAGTACCACTTTAAACACTTTTTACACGCCCACATAAAGAGTTTGGTATAAATGCACTACTTAATAAAAACTAACTTTTGACAATCATTCCTAACAGTGGTTTCACTATATATAGGGGATTTGAATAAAATGAGTTATTTTCCTACCAAGTTTGTTCATGTTGGATTCCAAAATGATTATCACGTTGGAAATTAATTCATGAGACGATATTTCTAACACGTTTGATCAAATCAACTCCCCGTCAAAGTGACATGTACCTAAGATATAGTTTAGATCGTTCATCCACATAAGAATCGAGCAAACGACCTGTATATTAGTGTCATCTCGATCTCGCTCATAACATGATCTATGCTTATTAAAATTCAATTTTGAATATAGGAATAACATTAATTTTAAAAAAAAATATTAAGGCTGTCATTTGAGATCACATTCTGATTTTCCAATCTACTTACCACATTTACCAATCTGTAATGAAAATTGAGATTCCATTAATGGGTCAATCATAATGAATCTGAATCGCAAACGTAATTAGATTGCTTTCGATCATATTTACTTACAATTACGAATTAGTCACATTTACAATTATCGTTACTACTTGACACTACCGGTAACTATAACTGTAGTGGTAGTAATAATAAATGTGGCAGATTCATAATTCTCGTACTATTACACTAAATATATGTAAATGTAATGGTAACGATAATGGTAGTAGGTCTTACATAAGTTTTTAAATGCAATCAAATTGAGCATCATCAATTCTTCAATCTGATTATGCGTTGTGATTACAAGTTTGGAGGCAGACCTCATAGTTATTACGGAATACATGTAAACAACAACAGACGTAATCAATTAAAGCCTATTTTTTATATTATCATTGATGGATTGTGTTTTACTTGGGTAAACATGACCTTTGTATACAAAATTAATGACTTCATCACATAAACAAAATCACTATTTTAAGTTAAAAAATAAAGAAAAATGAACCAATGAATATAGAGAGAGGAGTTGACAACTCACGTGGGCAAATTGGGGGATGTAAAAGTAAACCAGGGTAGCACCTAATTGGGTGAACGACTAATCATATAACACACATATGATATGATTAAAAAAGACCAAAGAGCAGATTAATTAGCAAAAAGTACGTGTACGTCCAATTCATCACCTCTAAATCCTCTCAAATTTCGCCACGTGTCAAAATCCGGCAGCATGGCCCCACCCTCCAATTATGGAGTCTACAGTCCAGACGGGATCGTCGGTGAGAGCCTGGAAAAAGAAAATTAAAAAATCGTACGATCAGATCGTACGGGTAAGAAGAAGCCACGTAGGAAGAGTGGGGACCAGTGACAGCTAAGTCAGCAACCTGTGATTGTCTGTGTGTCGCTTTCATTAGCTGTCACTAGAAAAAAGTAAAGGTTGACGTCGTTAGATTAAATCTTTGATATTTTTATCCATCGGCCGCTTCGTGTTTTTTTTTAATTATATATTAAAAAAGAAAAGGGCAAAAATTAAGGAAAATCTTCCGGTTGTCGGTGTAAGGGGTTGTTTGGTTACAGGTGTATCCTATTCGTCGGTGGAATTCCACTCGGTTGGTATTTTTGGAAAGAGCGCTTCTTTGGTCTTTGCTAAACTTGGATGGCGCCCTCTTCTTCTTCTTCTTAATTTTAGTCCAAAATATATATATATATATATATATATATATATATATATATATATTTTATAATTAATTTATTATTTTTCATGTCATTTTTGGGGAGAATTACATCATTTAATTATGTTAAAATAAGTTTTAAAATATTATATATTTAATCTTGGTAGTTTGAATTTGATATCAATTTAATTTTTTAAGTTTCAAAATGTTATAATTTATTTTTGAGATTTGAATTTTTATTTTAATTTGGTCTATAAGCTTCAAGATTTAAATTTTTAAAATCGATTTTTTTACTAAATATTCACTTCACTTTTCTGCTTAGTCTATTAATTAATTAAAAATAATTATGAAGTGTATTTAATTAATTTTAATAACGATGAAATAATAGTGAAACTTAATTCTTTATTATTCTTCTACTTTAAATTATTTAATAAAAAAAATAACACTAAAGTCTAAAAGTGAATATTTGATGAAAATCCGAGATTAAGCATATGAATTTTGAAACCTAGAGACCAGATTGAAACAAAATTCAAATCTAAGGGTAAAATTATAATAATTTGAAACTTATGTACTAAATTAAAATCAAACTCAGAACTTAAGGATCAAACTCAAAACCTAAGGTATTAAAAAAGTATTCTATATTGTGGGTTCCGATATTAAGCAGCTCCATAGATTTCACAACTTCACTCCTTGTTCCGAACACTAAAATTTTTTTTTTTTTTTTATTTTTTGCAAAAGGCAACCATAACTTAATGTTGTAGCTATAGAAAAGATAGTAGTGTTGTTGTTTTGCATAGATTTTTATTACTTTGTAAAGGGGTTTGGAAGATTTGAATGAAAATATCAAAAAGGAGTTGATGTAATTTTAATTATTTTTAGAAAAGAGAGAGGAAAATAGATGGTGGGTATGATATTTAGATGTGATGAAATGAAACATGAAATAGATGGTGAGTATGATAGAGAGAATATGAATGAATAAATAAACATAATTACACATGAAAAGATATGGTGGGCTTGGAATGGGATGGGCCCAGTGGTTGGTGCAAGCCCTGTCTCTTCATCTCATAATGCTAAAAATTTAAATTAACCAAAATAAATAGAGGAAAGTTTTCATATATATATATATATATATAGAAAAAAATGTCGAATTATTTATAGAAATAATAAAAAAGAAAAAAATTATTGATAGATATAGATAGACTTCTTTTAGCATGACATTGATAGACTTCTATCAGTTTATATCATAGAAGATTAAATTTTGATATTTTGTATAAATAGTTTTTCTAATTTTTCTATTTTTGAAAATCTTCATAAATAAATGTGTCAAGATTTTGGTAAGATTTATGGTAGTTCCCAAATTATATTAGTACTCTCCAAACTAAAATCTTATTTAATTTATAACAACAACTCATCGATCTAAAATATAGTTGAATTTTTTTAGAGATATTAAATACCGATTTCTAAAGTCAGATGCTTTGATCTCTTCTCTATAACAATTCAAGAAATGATATTTAGTAAATGAGTATCGCTTAACAGGTAGACAACATGAAAATTCTCTCTCTATATATAAACTTTGATTGATTACCTTTTATAAGGTTGAGATTAGATCTTCAATTCATAGCATGTGTTATTATTTTGCTATCAATTACTTAATTGATGGAAAATAGGATTTAAAGATTAATATTTAAAAAAAAAAAAAAAACAAGCTAGTTAAGCCACGAGTGATTATTTTTCAAAATTTCAACCATTAAAATAGATTTTTAAAATTATTGATATCAAAATAAAATATATATAGAAATTGGGAAAATGAAATAATATATACATAAACAAGGACATATTTGATTTTTAAAAAAAAAACAATTTAAATTACTAATTTGAGCGAACAAACCCATTATTATTAATGTTAAGGGTGAACCTAAGAATATAATAAAAAAAAAAGATATATAACTAAAAGGAAAAAAAAAATAATTAATAATGTATTCTGAAAAGTAATTTAAAAGAACGGTCGAAGTCAGAAATGGCCCTGGCCCTCATCCTTATATGGCTCAGCCCACTGCTGTTGGTTTTTATTATGGTTTGATTTTCAATTAGTTTGAATTGTTGGGAAAAACTACAGTAATAATCAGAAAAATAATTGAGAAATTATAATTATATGGAAAAAAAATTAGGAAACACTATATTTGAAGAATCCATAGCTCTGGTTGTATTCATTGTCTTTATCGATAATCATAATTTTCAACTTAAAGAACTATAACTTACTCCACCATAAAGAATAGACTACTTGGAATGTCATATCCGAAGATTTTTCTTTTTGTCACCTATTTGGATCACTTGGAAGTTTTTTGGTCATTCACTTTGCATAACTTCCAAGCCAATATCCACGTGTAAACTTGTGGAACCGCTAACATCACATCTTCTATTATGGTAAAACAGATATACCACCATAATGAATTCCATTTTTCTTCAGAGGAAGTTCCCATCTTTCCTAATGAGAGATAATGTCATATCCGACCATAAAGTCCTTCGACGAACCTGCTCTATTTTTCATGTATCAAGACTATGTGCATTCCCAGCACCACTTAACATTCCCAGCACCACTTAACTTCCAAGCCAATGTCCACGTGTAAACTTGTGTATCAAGACTATTTGCATTCCCATCTTTCCTAATGAGAGACTATTTGCAAAGACTCTCTTTTTTAAACCCTGGACTCCATTGGACCACCGCACCACTTAACTTTCCTGGAACACCATTGATTTATCTTCCTTCCAAGCCCTTATTGTAACCTAGATTGTATCAACACATTACTGACTTGCATTTGCCACAACTTGATATCATTCTATCAAATTTCTCCATATCAATCTTTATTGAATTCATGAAGCTTGACACATCCATTTCACTCCTAGCAAATCAACAAATAATGAACAACACACACTATCTGCAATACCGTAGTATGTTCTTTTCTGATGTAGAATTCAAAAAATACTACAACCACAAAGCATACTAAAAAAATTTAAGAAATTATGAATTTAAAGCTCTAATGCTTCTCGTTGGAGAAAACCCTCATATTATTACTGCAAGAATAACCAAAAAATTAACTGAGAAATTAAAAAAAAAACTAAAAAACACAAGAATTTACGTGAAAAATTTCAAACCCGGAGACAAATCACGACCCACAATAAAAAATGTAGTATGTGAAAAATTGTTTGAATTATAGAAAATTCTCTCATTAATTCTAATTACAAAAGTGTTATCTCAAAACTTTTGCAGTACTTATACCCTTTAATCCCACTTTCAAACTAGATAACATCAAAGAAATTGAATTAGAGTTAACACATTCAAATTTAAAGTGTTTTTAATTGGGACACTATGAAGTCAAAGTCACTAGCTCATTTTATAGTGCTATTATTTCCTTGAATCTTTTTAGAAACGAGAAACTAATATCTGGTCAAAATCCAACCATTATGTCACTAGAATTTAAAAACTTTCATTTTAATGGTGTTAACTTGCTTAAAAAGAAAACAAATATATTATAAGATTTTTTTTTAAAAAAATGAAAATGATTAATAAAAATTAACATGACAAGTAATTAGTAAAAATAGATTTTTGAAAATAGTTGTGTGGGAAAAAAAAAAGGAGGGAGGGAAAATGAAAAAAATTGAATCGAGAAATTGGTGGTGGGGAAAGACCGAAGTAAATATCTGTCACTGACTCCAACTGTTACTGCCACGGACCGCGTTACCTTCCAAGCTCCCATTCCCATGTTTCCTTATTTATTTATTTATTTTTTTCCTTCCAAGAAAAAGATATTTTTATTCTCAAATATTTTATTTAATATTATACGTTAAAATTTCTAAGGTGGAATTTACTATTTAGGGTCAAAACAGTATTTTGGTTATTCTGCTTTAAAGTTCGCCCCAAATTTTATTATTAAATTTTATATTTTCTAAAATTCAGGATATTATTATTTAAAAAAACTTTAAAATCCATCTAATATGAATTTTTTTAATACTCTACAAAATGGTGGGATTTTATGTCTTGGAAATAGAGGTATACATGGGTTGGATTAGGTTGAGGGTATTTTTTGGATCAACCCGAAAATTCGAGTTGGTTTGATTGACAACCCAAATGACCCAACTAAAGTTTCCAACCCAACCCAACCCGAATTTATTTTATTTATTTTATTTTTAATGAAAAATATGTAAATTTATATACAACACATGACTAATAACTAAAATCTTATAAAATTAAGATGCTAAATACCAAATATCTATGATATTTATTGTAAACTTTAAACAAAGACAAATATCATAACAACTTTAAAAGAAAAATATTAAAAATTCAAAAATTAATCAATACAAATAAATCAAATTTTAAACAAAGAGGAATATATATATATATATATACAAACTTCGGGTTGGGTTGGGTCAACCCAAATTTTTTTTAGCCAACCCACAACCTAACCCAACCCAATAAAAAAAAAAAATTCAACCCAACCTAACCCAAGAACAATAACCCAATCCAACACTTACATTTTGGGTTGGATAGTCTGGGTTGTTCGGGTTATCGGATTATTTGAACACCCCTACGTGAACAATAAAAATATAACTTAATTAATTAATAAATGAATATCAAGTATTCATTACTATTAATTTTAATTAATTATTAAATATAAACATATTATTTACACTTAATAAGTTCTAATTAATATCTTTACCATTAATATTTTATGCTTTCTTAACTATTATTGTTAATTATCAATATTATAATTAATTAGTTAATTTAATTATTTTTAGTAATTAATCTAATTATGTTTTATTAAAAAGTATTTGTTTATTTATTTTATTTTATTAATTAGTAGTAAATTTCATTTATCTCTTATATTTAATCAAGTAATTGTTTACTTTTAGTTTCTATATAAATACAAAATTTTAACTTCCAACATTAATTATCCCGCACATCCAAACATAGATATTAATTATCCCAAACATTTAAAATTCAGACATTCAAATCCCAAATATTAAATGTCTATATCTATGAAACAATATCTGCTATCCAAATGACCCCTTTAGGATTAAAATAGTATTTCGGTTGTTATGCTCTAAAGTTCGGTTAGTTTTGGTAAGTTCTTCTAAATGTTTAATTTTGGTTTTTGTATTTTAATATATGTTAAATTTACTTGCCATTGCTAGTTTTTTTTCTATCTATTAAATTTTTTCTTTAAATTTTGAAAATACATACAAATTATTATTATTATGTAACCAATTTTTAAAAAAAATAATTTTGAGAGAATAAACTAAGATTTATTGGAAGTACATGAACTAAATTTGAACATCTGAAAATATATAGACTAAAATTTAATAAACTCTAAAATATAGGGACCAAAGAGATTTTTTTTTTATCTAAAATATATTTTTTGTCCATGAAAGTTGAGTTCCTATGTCTATCTCATCTACAAAATAAATAAAAAAACACTTTTAATTGGAAAATACTTTCTATGGATTGAAATCTTACGACATTAAGTTTTACTAGTGTTTCTCTTAAAACTTTAGGGATTCGATAAACAAGTAAAAATATATTTTGTTCATCATTTTAGTTTGATCATTATTTTTAAATGTTCTTGACTTTTAACATTAAAAGTAAATTTGGTGGTTCTTATGAATTTTCTTTATTTCAATTGAACAAAAAAATTTAGTTGCTTACTTGTAAACTCAATATATGAAATATACAAATAATCTATAAAGCCATAAATTTGAAAATTTAAAAATGGACCATTTATCCATCCAAATAAGGGTCTTCTTCTGGCCATCATGTACAATTTCACTTTATCACTCCCTTTTCAGCTATACATTCCAATATCATTAGGTAGAAGACGAAAATGGACTTTTAACATTTAATTTGGGTTCATACCAAGACCATCATCAAAAGCCCATTTTACCATATTAGAAGTTATTTAGAATACTTGATGACACGATGATAAAATACTCAATGACTCGATGAGATGATACTTGATGGTGATTATTATGAGTTCTTAAAATACTCAATGCTCGATGAGATTATACTCGATGGTGATTATTAGGAGTTCTTAAAATACTGGATCCAATACTCTCGATGACTCGATGAGATGATACTCGATAGGTCTAATCAGTTTGTTAAAGTTCATCTTTGTGTATATCTATACTTATTATTCCTTTAATAAAATATGTGAAGATATTCACTCTTTTGAATGCTGGTTGTTAATATACCACTTTGGAATTCCAAAATTGTGATATATATCTTAAATCTAACACTCCTGTACATTTGAAATATAAAGAAAAGTCAAACAAGTGGAAATGAATGTTAATTATTAGGGTGAAAACAACGTTATAGGGATTTGAACGTAGGACATCTTGAACCAATTGATTTCATCCTATTTACATTATACCCCTAATATATATATGTATGTATTTACATCAAATTATCCAAAAAAAAAAAAAAAAAAAAAAAAGAAAGAAAAGAAAAAAAAGAAGAAAGAAGATATCTTTTGTATAAAAAAATTAAGATAATTTTCTATTCTCTCTATATTTTATGATATCTTTGTTTAAAAAAAAAAAACAAATCTCAAGGTTTCTAAGTTAATTCCCCTCCATTTAAATCTTTAAATCTAGGCACTTTTTAATATATATTTGAATAGGTTTTTAAGTCACTTTAGCACAAAGGAGTTACAATTAGCCACCATTTCCCATGATTTCATTGTTATTTATTATTATAATTTTTTTTTGGAAATTTCAAAAACAAAAAAGTAAAGAGAAACCATTTACATAAAATAGTAAAATTTTAATCTTTTTTTTTTTGTAGAGATTTATAGAGGACGATAGAAGTCTATCAGTGATAAAAACTGATAAACGCGGATAAAAGTCTATCAATGTTTTTTTTGACTATTTTTGTAAATAGTCCGACATTTTTTTATTGATAGAAAATTTTCCTATCTTTTTCCATATATACTTGCATTTATAAAAACATTTCAATTATTTTACCTATAATCATACATATGTGTGTGAGTTTTTACTTTCAAATTTTCACAACCTGTTACCATTTATATTTTTCCTGTATATACTTCACATTTAAGAAATTATTTTGATTATTTTAGCTATAATTTTGTTTATTTACATGCATTATGGTGATAGTTGGAATAATGGTGATGGTGTCCGTGAGTTTCTTCCTAAAAATTAATTTAAGAGATAGACACATTTTGGCAATTTGAATAATTAGAAAAAAAAAAAAATTGCCACATTTTCACAATCTTTGCCCTACTTTATCTTTATATACCCTCATAAACCCACATTTTCCCAATTTTTACTCTATTTTAGCAATTGGGATGGTTGAAAAAATTGGCAATTTTGTATTTTGTAATTATTACCTATTTTTTTTAGATGGTCGTTTTTGTCACATGAACACTAATAAATATCTGAAATATAGATTTAGGTATTTCTACAAAGAAAGTGTAATGATGATATATTTTTAGATCTCTAACTAGAGTTATTACTTCATATGTATAATTTTCAAATCAAAATATTTTGATCAATTTGACAAAATAAAATTCATTAAAACGAACCTAACATTTTCATGACAATTTATAAAGAAAAACAGAGTGAAACCTTTATTCAGGGTCCCAAAAAATATTTATGAAACGTAACATTCAAAACTTAAAATTTTCTATCTAACACAAAATCCTACATTTAAACACTAACGTCTCGCTTGGTAACCATTTTGTTTTTAAAAATTAACCCTATTGTGACATTTTGAATTTTTTCGTAATTTAAATTCAGTACTTTTGTAATAAATATTTGAGAACATTTTTTAATTTTGGAATCAAATTAAATTATTTGAGATGATTAGTTTAAATTGCTTTTTCCCAGAAAGGTTGGGGATTTGAAAATGAAAAAGAAAGGGTTTTAAATATATATGTATATATATATATATTTGGGTTGGAATGAAAGTATGAAATCAAATAAATATATTAAAATAAAATAAAATAAAACCTTATTTATTTATTAAATACCTTTCCCTCCCTCTCTTTCTCGCGAGCCCAGCCGTACGCTCCAGCCGTCGTTGAAGCCTCAGCCGCCGCTCCCTCTTCTAGTGCCATTCGAGCCTAGCCACCGTCGACTCTTCTGCCTGGTCCCGCCGCAACTTAGAGCCGCATGCGAGCTGTGCTTGGCCGTCGTTGGCATCGGTTCAATGCTGTAGCCGTCGATTTCAATAAGATTTTGTAAGTGTGTGAGATTGCTTTTGAATGCCAATCAATTATTGGTTTCGTTTAATGCTTACCCATTATGTTTGGGTTATAGATTGGAGATTTGGAGGAGGTTGAAATCGAAAGCGTGCCGCCCACACTTGTAAAAGTTGATTTTGGCAGTTTTGGCGTAGTTTCGGGTGAGAGGTTGAGTTGATTTCCTTTTTGGGTTAAGGGGATAATTGTTGAAAATTTAGTTATTAAACTTTGATTTTGATTTATGTTCAGATTGGATAAATAAATTGAACTTTGGAACTGACTTTGAACCAAGCCACAACTTTAGTAAGCTTAATTGGAGACATTTGGATTACTTTGGTTAATTGGATTTAGACCCTAAGAGATAAGTTTAAAACTTTGAATTTATTGTTTTAGGCCAGGGGTACTAACTGAAAATTTGTAATTTATGTTATAGGGTGGATTCAAGTCTTCCAAAAGTTTTAAGAAGATTAATTTCATGGACTATTATTTATGACCAAGTTTGAGTAAGTAACCTTACTACTGGAACCGCCTATGTGCCAGACAATAAAATTCAAGTTTAATTTTTTAGAATTATGAGATTTATTAGCATCGGGATGTTTGAGGATAAATAATTTGATATTAATTATGTTTTGATACATGCTATGTATGCTAGCATGAACCAAATTATTCTCTGTTTGTATGATTGGCTAAGATGAACAATGAGTATGATGACACGTATTTGCATGTTTGTGGGACTATGTTTTATGATGCATGTTATGTTTATGATAGTGATAGTTACCCTTACCCGTAATTAAATACCCACCAGAGGTTCGTGTTTCCTTTGGGATTCACTAGAGATGGTGATCTCCTTTGGGGTTTCACCAGAGGTTTGTGATTCCTTTGGGATTCACCAGAGGTTTCTTCATCATTCATTTCATCAAGTGAATTAGATATGCAGTCAGCATGTGCAAACCCCAAGGGAGGTTTTATAACTCTTCTCTGTCTATCTCTGGTTAGTGCATAGTTTTCTAGGCTTTCTGTCTGAGCTTCTTGTGTCTAATTTGTAAGACCTTCTTATTCAACAATTCGAGTAGAAGTGGGCTCAATGTTTGTTGTATAATTCTCAAAGTTTGATTGATATTCAACATGAGTGCTAGTTGAGGGATCAGATCGATGGTTCTTCATAGGTTGTTTTAACTTCTTTAAATTCATATAGAATTCTTCTTCTTTGAACACCACATCTCTACTGATGATGCTTCTATTGGAATTAAAGTCCCAGGAATGCCATCAACTAGGGCGCTATTGGTTTGCAGCCTTTGGTATCCTTCGGATGCTTAATGAACATGTACTTGAAAGCTTTAGGTTCAAGTTTCCCCTGTTTGGTATGGACATATGCACTGTGTCACGGTCATACTTCTCCAACCGTGCAACAACATGATTCCCACGCGACCATGTTCAACCTTAAGGAAAATTCAAGTCCTAATTCACTTTTTGCTCGACTCTTTGAAGCTTCATCGAACCTTAGGCGAGGTTCTTTCATTCTCAATTGAATTGAACTCATGCGAAACTGAACTTTATTCGGTCATACACGTCGCCCGTACGTGTATTTTCCCTCATGTGTGACTCCATCAACTTGCCTTTACTCTAGGCCAAGTCCTAAGGCTCGATCTTGCCCATATATGAGGCCAAGGTCATCACAATGCAATGTCGCATCTCTTTTCATCATCTTGTTTCCCAACAACACGTCTTCCATACTTTTACATTGCTTCGGAACTCCATTGAGATGAGTTCTGACCTTTTGTTGGGCCAAAAAAAGATTATAACAATTTATCGGGGCTTACCGGGTGATTCAGACACTTATCAGGGCTTACAAGGACATAACAATGCTTACCAGACTTACTAGCCTACTTCGACACCTATTAGGCTTCTATGAGCCTAATGGTCGCCTACCGGGCTTTACCAGGGCATTACAATGCTTACCAGGATAACTCGGGTAAGTATCAAGCTAATCGAGAACTATGAGTCTCGCTGTTGTTTCAGGATGCCATTCTCAGTGTCGGGATGACATCAACTTTCTCTCTCTTGCTCGGACACGCTTACGAGAATCATCATCAACCAACCTATGGGCAACAATCCAACTCGGGACTTCCCGAACATCCATCCGAACATAAACGAGACTTGGACCCTTCTGAGTCCTTATTGAATCAAAACAGCATACTAGGTGCTATATCAAACCACCAGCCCATACGAAGGGGCACAATATCAGCACACCCATGCCGTACGACACTGTCCATTAGATCCCATTCTCGATAGAAGATGTCCAAGATACTTGTCTTGTAATGCTCACCCACACCATGACACACGCATGTGCCATGGGGTAGGTCACTTAGGCCACAGGGCCTAGGGCATGGTGGAGAGCTAACTGAAGAAACCTGTGAAGGCCCTTAACGGAAATGTGGATCGTCCCAATTTTAAAAATTTCACAGAAACCAATTTATAGAATAGAAAATTATGCATTAAAAAAGAATACAACATGCTTTCAGAAGAGAAAATGAAATTAGGTTTAGAAAAGAACCTTACCCTTGAAGAACTCATGGTCTTCACAAATTTCCTATTCACTCCAGTCACGATCAACCACAAACCAACTAATCTCCAACGAGGACACCACTAAAAGAGAACCTCATGTATTTTCTGTTAGGGTTTGAGAATAAGTAGGAGTGTGGGCTCCGCTGAAATTTTGGGAAGAGGGAGGAGAGGATGAGAGGGGGAGAAGAAGAACACGTTTTCTTCTCTATATGTGCTCTTGAGAGGAGGTCCAGAGCGTAAAAAATCTCTGCATCAAATGCAAGAGGAAGACCAAGACTCACAACCCTATAATGCCACGTCTTAATTGAGAGAAAAATGAGGGAGAGAGTTATAACTCCATCCTTTTATAAAATTCAAAATTTAATAAAAATAATATATATGTGTGTGTGTATATATATATATATATCAATATCATATCATAACCAACTTATCATACAATATATGTTAAACTATATGTTATATATAATATATAATCTATAGTTTTTATATTGTATCATATACAATATAATCTATAGTTTATATTTCTCTCAATTAATCATGATATTAAGTATAAATCCCATTTATACCAAATTATATGAATCTCATCCATATAATTAATATTTGAATCACATTCAAATATATTTAATTCCACTCAAAATAAACTTTATATTATAATGTATCAAATAAATAATTTTAATTATATGTGATAAATTATATTAATTATATCACATATAATTAATTTAATTAACTATATCATATATAATTAATTCCCTCAACTAATTTGAACAATTCAATTAATCCAAAAATTATTCTCAATAATCCCTATTGAGCTACAGAAGGGACCTTATAGACCTCTTGATTGAAGCTCCAATGGTACTTGGATAATTAATTAAACTCTTTAATTAAATTACTTAATATCCTTTAACTATCGGTCACTCTACTAAAAATCGATAGATATACTCTTCGCACTACAAATATATTTTTATGTCTATTGGATATAACCAGTCAATAGTACGGTGACCCTTCACAAATTACTCGTAAGTATAGCTTGACCAAAATTACCATTTTGCCCTTGTAGTTACATCTTACTTTTTAAATACCCCTGATCCTTCTAATGAACAATAAGTCATAGTCCACTATGATTAAATCCCTCTTAGGCTAAGAGAGGATGTGACCACATTGTTCAAGCCCTGGAATTAGCCCTTAAGGGAGCAATTTATCTACTTACCTTGACATCAGGGAAGAAATGAATTCCATCTTGTGTAGATGTGTTCCCAACTCCCAAATCAGACGAATTTCCAAGATGGTAGGAATATTGAATCGACGATCTGGCCACTCTCATCCATGCAAATCAAAGGACCACCTTCATAGGCAAGAGTTCACAGCCCACTCAAGATTTAGGTCATGTCACCTATGGTCATCTTGATGAAATGTAAGTTTTTACTATTAACGACATTGTATAATGAGACTAGTCATTTCATGGTCCGGTCTTATACAAACTCTTTGTATAGGATGCCCTCGCTCACACATCTCCATATGAATGGTTAGGATTAGATCATTTGTAGCACTTTACAATACTTGTAACATCTACAAAGCGAGTCATACTCGTAATGTCACTAGGATAAGGTACCCAGCCCTATCCATCTACTACAAACCGTTTAGGTTATCATTTAAACATGATCTACCTGTATGTCTCTAATTTTATTAATAACAATTTGTTTATACAATGTTTACAAACTACGAGAAAACAAGAGAGATTTAGGACACCAATCTCAACAATCTCCCATTTGTCCTAAAACTTAGGGAGCTAAATGTACAATACAAATAAAGTACAAAATACAATAAACTAGGGCATACACTATACCCCAATAACATCTTCCATTTGCCCTAGGCAATATGTCGCATGTCTCATAGACCCAGACTTTCTAGACGACCCTCGAACACTTTAGCCGTGAGAGACTTTGTAAACAGATCAACAACGTTGTGTTTTGAAGCAATCTTTATGAAAATCACGTCACCACGATGCACAATCTCTCGAATCAAGTGATATTTTCGCTCTATGTGTTTGCCTCTTCAATGACTCCTAGGTTCCTTAGAATTTACCACAACACTACTGTTATCATAATAAACTGTGATGGGCAAAGACATATTTGGAAAAACTTCCAAATCAGTTAGAAACTTCTTAAGCCAAACAACCTCTTTAGCAGCTTCACAAGTAGCTACGTATTCGACTTCCACAGTGGAGTCTACGATGCATCCTTGCTTGATGCTTCGCCAAACTATAGCTTATCCATACAGAGTAAACACTGACCCTGATGTGGATTTTCGAGAATCTCGATCAGTTTGAAAGTCATAGTTTGTATATCCTATAAGGATAAAATCCTTATCTCCATATACAAGCATATAGTCCCTCGTTCTTCGAAGGTACTTGAGGATTGTTTTGACTGCTGTCCAGTGTTCTAATCCTGGATTGGATTGATATCGACTGACAATCCTTACTGCATAACAAATGTCAGGTCTTGTACATAACATTGCATACATAAGGCTACCAACAACCGATGCATAGGAAATTCGTCTCATTGCCTCAACCTCTTGAGGAGTCTTAGGACACTGCTCTTTAGATAATACAATTCCATGCCTGAAAGGAACTAAACCCATCTTGGAATTGTGCATCGAATATTTGACAAGCATCTTGGATCTGCATGTATATAGTCGAGTATGGCTCTTGATATATGTTCCCCTTTGGAGAACTTCAGTCTCTTTGATTTACCAAAGATGCAGTGTTCACAAAAATTCAGCCTTTTAGTTCCTTTAGCTTGAATTAGGCCTTATTTCAACAATTCATTTAGCCCATTTTCACTGATATGTGATAGTCTTTGATGTCATAACTCCATGTCTTTATCTTTTCCTGTATAAGACAATAACACATAATTGGGGCGATTGATGTTTTTCAAGATATACAACCCATCAAGTTTCTCTTTAAAGAAAATAGTTATGCCATTCTTCACAACTTTAAGCATTCCTCTTTCACCATGATAAGAGCAACCTTGATCATAAAACATTCCCGTTGTGATCAAGTTTCTTTTTAGTTTAGGAAAATGTCTTACCTCCTTAAGGAGTACTTCTCTGTTGTCTGGGAGTTTTAACAACAATGAGCTTATCCCCATAATTTCAAATTCATAGTTGTTTCCCATGTAAACTGAGTTTCATTCTATTGATTTGTATTAAATAAACCATTTTCTTTTCGAAGTCATGTGGTAGGTACACCCTGAGTCTAAAACCAAGTCTTCCATATCCTTAGTTTCAAATTCCATGGCTTGTTTATTTGTAGCAACAAGTATCTCAGTGAATTCATAAGCTCCATCCTCAATAGAGTTGACATTTCTTCCATGTTTCCTTTGCCTTCTTGGGTCATTTCTTCTAAATTTTTTATTTCTATAATGATCTTCTTTTTCATATGGATTGTACCTCTTGCTTTTTTCTCTTCTTAAGGGTTTGTCTCGTTGTGGGCATTTTCATTTGAAATGCTTTTCTTATGGCAAATAAAGTATTTCAGAGCTGGTTTTTCTTTATTATGCCTCTATCCCCTTGTTGAAGTAACATTTTCTTGAATTGTTCTTGCTTTTTGAGAAAAAAGGGACTTAATTCCCCCAGTATTTTTATTGTCCATTTTTAGTTCCAGCTCTTTGCATCTTAGAGCATTAATAACAACATTGACACTCACACTATCTCTTCCATATTTCAGTGCAATTCTTACTTCTTTTTAGGTGTCTGGAATTGAATTAATGATGATGACAACTTCACCGGGTTTGATTGAATCCATTTGTAACTTTCTTGAGTTCATCAAGATTCTCATCAAGATTCTTGGATGGATTCATTTTAAAAGAAAAGATTCTTTCTCGCAAATAAATCTTCTTAAGTAAATCTTTCTTATCATAAAGTACCTTTACTTTCTCCCAAATGCCAAAAGCTGTATCTTCATCTATAACTTGTCTCAATACACTGTCAGTTATGTTCAAAACTAGAGTTCCATATCCTATTTCTTCCATATTTTACTTATTTTTAGTGGTGATTGACGTTGGAAGTGTTTTTGGATCTTCAAGAGCTCTTAAAGCTTTATGTGCACTCAACAGTGCCTTAGTCCTTTTTGCCCAGAGTGTGAAGTCCCCATTTCCATTGAATCCATCGATTTCATACTTGGTTGTGGTGGCAGATCTTGGATCTTACATCTTTCAAGCTCTGATACCAGTTTGTAAAAGAAAAACAAATGGAATTTTTGTTGCGACAAGATTTCACGTGTCAAGCATGCAAAATGCCATCTGCCAATCTATTTTCTTCATGCAAGTTCGAAAATTGATGGAAAAAATTATCAAATTTGATCGATTTTAAGAGAAGAAAAGTAACCAAAAGTAAAAGAGAAAGACTTGAAGGATTATAGTGGTTCGACATATAGCCTATATCCACTCTAAAAAATTCCCAAGGATTTCATTGTATTTAGAGTTCAAATTGAAGATTACAAGACAAGTTTTTCCTTCTTAGATTTTAATTTTTCACGTTCTCTCTTTCTATTTTTCATCAATCATCTGATTTACAAAGAGTTTACTGTTTTATAGCTAAGTAATATGTTGCTAGAGAAACAAAATTTGTCAGAATTTTTTATAACGACTTCTTTTCTGAATGGCAGAGGTAGAAGAGTCAACTCAACAACCTCAACAGTCCCTAAGTAGCTCATGAAGATTCCATCACTGTCCAAGGAAAAAGCACTTCCCTGATTGAATGTTTAAAATTGAATTAGGACATCTAAAGATTTATTCGACACAAAATTTAAAATTTAAAAATCTATTAAGAAATTTAAAGGTTAAAAATTATATTAGATACAAATTTGAAAGTACTTAAGCTAAACTTTATAATTTAACATTTCTTAAGGTAATGACAAAACAACTTGAATGGAACACTACAAGTGAATTGAGGATTAGGATTTAGAAAAGGGATGTGATTTATGATAAAATGGGTAACTAGTGGGATAAGTACCTACTTGTTTGGTCGTAATTTATCTCATTCTCAAGAAATTAGTCGAGTAGGCCACCACCATAATGTGACAACGTGTGAGAATGTAAAAACTGTATTTTGAATGTGCAAGAATTTTTTTCCATATATATATATATATATATTAAAATTTAAAAATGACCATGATTGTTATGGTAGTGAAAATTAAAAAAAATCATAGAAGCTAAAATGAAACCAACTCCAAATCAATTCTTAACCACGAAATCTTTGTTAGATGGAGTTGCAATTTATAACTTAAACATACAATAATACGTGTCAAAATCATGATTTCTATTTTGAGGTTCCTTCCTAATTAAATAAAAAGTACAATAATCATCAATATATCAAAATTTTTTAATGGTAAAAATACATGTCCATTCTATTTTTTTCCCCTTCTTCATGCACATAACTTTCCTAAAAACCTACCTTTATCATACCAAGAATTTCTATATATATTGGCTAATAAACCCAAAATAAAATTGCAAATTAAACAAATCCAATATTGTGTGTTTCAACAATGGCTTCGATTACTTTCAAGCTCTTCTTTCTCATTTCTTTGCTAGTTCTTATTCTTCCTACCTCCATGGCTATGTATGGCGGTAGCATGGCGTTGAATGCTACCACGACGGTGGATTGTTTTAACCCTTTGCTTCAATCGTGTAGGAATGAAATATTGATGTTCATTACACATAACGGTTTGGTCGTTATACGTTCAGCTTGTTGCCAGGCACTTCTAAATTTTCATCGTGATTGTTTGTCTGAATTTCTTAGTTCACTAGGGATTACTATCCAAGATTTCAATATTCTTGAATCTTATTGCAAATTGATAGCAAAGTTTCCACCTTCTCAGCTTTATCACCATGATCTTTTTCATTAATTCCATTAGTTTTGTCCTATGGAGGTTACCTAAATCCAAGGTTGCTTCAAGGCTAAAATGCAATAAATAAAGGAAAGCCTTGTTTTATTTTTTGGTTGTAAGGTTACTTTAAAATTCTAATAAAAACAACTAGTTGTTTAGGATTTGGTTCAATATTGGAATATGATAATGGGTTGAACACTTTTTGGGTTATTGTACTTTCACTAAAGTAATCATTTAGTCTTTTGGACTTTTTTTTTTTTTTTTTTAAAAATTGTTTTTATAAGGTAACATTTAGTTTAAAATTTGTGAAGATCTTTTTGTCCATATATTAAAAATATTGTTAATTATATCTAACATGTGCACCTGCAATTGCTTTTTACTTGGAAAATTAATTTAAATATTTGTAATATATAATAGAATAAGAGAAAGAATCTAAAAATATTTACAAATATGGATAAGTTGACAAGTTAATCTTTGAATTTTTATTTAATTTCCAATTTCGCACTTCCTTATCTTATCTTGTTGTACACTTTTTTTAGTCTTTTTATTTTCTTTATCTTCTTCGATTTTTGCTTCTTCCCTTCATTTTCCCCCTTTTTTCTTTCTTTTATCCGATTTTCCTTTCTTTTCCTTTCTTTTTTTATTTTATTTCATTTCCTTCTTTTTCTTTCCTTTATTTTTTTATTTTTTTTTCATTTTTTTCCATTTTTTTATTTTATTTTCTTTCTTCATTTTTGTTTATTCCTTTTGTTTATTTTTATTTTCTTTATTCGTTTCTTGCTTATTCCTTTTTTTATTTTTATTTTCTTCCCTTTCTCTGATTTTTGCTTCTTCCCTTATCTTTTTTTATTATTTTATTTTTTTCTCCGATTTTTTGCTTCTTCCCTTTCTTTTTATTTTTTTAGTTTTTCTTTCATTTGTCCGGTTTCTGTTTCCTTTTTTTCTATTTTTTTTCTTTCTTTAGTTTTTTTCTTCTTCTCTTTCTCTTATTTTTAAAATTTTCCTTTCCTTTATTTTAATTTTTTCTTCTTCCCTTTTTTTCACAATTATGAGGCTGAGTTCCGTACCCAGGACTTGAAAGTACTCAATTCATAACACCAACAAGCCAATCACAAGTTTGATTATTATAACAAATAATAAATATAAATATCAAATGAAAGTCTATCAGTGATAGCCACTAATATTTTCTATCATTGATAGCTTAATCTTTGATTATATTTTCATAGTTAATAGCCACTTATAGAAATCTATCATTGATAGCCAACTTAGTAAATTTAATTAACAAAGTTGAATCTTGAACTAAAATGTAAGTGGAATTCCTAGAAGTTATCACTAATAGCATGTTTATCAGTGATAGAAGCTATCATCGAAAAGAGAAGGGACTTATAAATGTTTGGGAATGACAGGAAAAGGACAAAAAGGTGTTTAATGGCTATGATTGATAGAAGCTACTACTGATAGCACGTTACCAGTGATAGAAATTAATACTAATAGCATGTTATCGATGATAGAAGCTACCGCCGATAACACGTTATCGGTGATAGAGAACTATCACTGATAGCATGATATCATTGAGATCATTGATAGCATCTTATCAATGATGTTATCAGTGAAAGAAGCTATCACTGATAACCACAATATGAGTGATGTTAGTGATATCAATGATAAACTTAGATGAGATCTATATATTGAATTTCTTTCAAAGGTGATAACCAGTTATAAAAGCCTATCATTGATAGCATTAAGTGTTAATATTTCAAGGTTGATTCTAATTGATGAAAGTCTATCAGTGATAACGACTGATAGCTACTATCAGTGATAGCCATGATAAAGATTATTAGTGATAACTACTATGGTAATCAAAGTTGTTGGTCTTCTTTCAAAGTTAATCACTTTTTATAAATCTATCATTGATAGCCACTGATAGCCTTAAGTAGTAATATTTCAACATTGATTCCAACTGATGAAAGTGAATCAATGATAGCTACTGATAATTGATAGCAAATTAAAACTAATATTTCAAGATTGTATTAATTTTTCTCAAATTGAAAGTTATCGTTGATAGCAACTATCATCGATGACAATTGATAGAAGCTATCAGCGATAATAGCTGATAATAGCTAACCACTGATAGTTGCTATCAGTGATCTTTTAATTTGAGAAAACTGAGAAGAAGCGAACAAAATGGTGGCGAGGTATGAGTTTTTTAGTCTTTTACTATTTTTTGATCTATATATGCAATTATTTTATCCTTGTACTACGTATTCTATTATTTTGGGCTTGAATTCTATTTATACAACTAGTCATTTTTGTTGATTTGTTTCGAAGCATTATTTTGTCAGTATATTATTGTCATCAATTTATAATAGTTCAATTTGTATATTAATGATAGTCTTCTTAATTAATTTACATGCAACTAAGTACATGTTGTGTAGTTAATTGTCATGTATAGAATAATTTACATACATTAATGTTTGACATTCTATTTGTTTTTCTAAAAATCATTGTTGTATATACTTAATTGTTTGTTTATTAAGAAAGGTTGTGAAGTACATCAATGATACATATTCATATCAATTAGATAGATAAATCATAGTGTATCAATGTTATTGATATACTTAATATAAAATGTATCAAATAAAGGTATATGAATGATGTAACAAATTAAATATGTGTACATCAATTATACGTGAATTGAAATTTACTAATGATGTATCAATGATAGTTATATCAATGATATACTACATGAATTTGAAGTGTATCATTAACGTTATTATTGTAATATCAATACTCAGGTAAAAAATAATTTATCAAGTATAACATTAGTGTAAAATTTATATAAAGTAAAAGAATGACCCGTATCAATAATATATCAATATTTATTAAAAATGTAATTTTAATTATATATCAATATAAAATCTATTACTGATATGTTGTTTCTAGTAATGAGCTATTTGATATATTAACTTTTGCATGTTGATTCACATTTGTTTTTTTCATGTTTATTCTTAAATCTTCTTTCATGAAAATGAAAAAAAATCAAAAGGTTAGAATACTACAATTTTAAAAAAGAAGTATATAGTATCACTACAAGAAAATGATATTTTTTCGATGCTTAAAACCATTGGGAAATAGTAAAAGAAGCATCAGAGTATCATCTCTCGACGGTTTGGGTAGTGTCAACTTTGTCGTCGAAAAAAACATTGTCGGGAGACAATTTCCTAATGCCAAAAGGACTATCGTCAGGAGAAAAAACACATTCTTGATGACATATATACCTTGTCGGGAGAGATTAAATCTCAATGATGTATGGCCTGTCGGCAACAGTACTAACAGTTTTGGTGTAAGGTCGGAAGAAAAGCGTTTAAATGGAGCGGCCTTTTTGGAATGATCTTCCGATGGTAGCGTCGGGAGATATGGTTTCTGCCGAGGTATATATATTAGAGGCAAGTATTAATTTCGCGACGGTGTTTGTTTTGCTTTTGTGAGATTATTTTTATTATTTTTTAATTATGGTCTTTGTAACTTAAAATTTTGACATAAAAATAATAAAATGAGTCAACCAATTTTGTTTACATAGCATTCAAATAACTGTTAGCTTTTGTTTGTTCTCATTTTTTTTGCTTCTCGATGTAAATTGATCTTGATTGTGTTCGTGTATTCTCTTGTATATTCGAGATGATGAGCTATCTTATAGTTAAAAACATGAGACAATGTGTGCTCTATAGCCTTAAGCCATGCCTAGATGATGTCGGTAGTGAATATAACAATGCAACACAAGTTTTCCTTGTTTGAATCCAAGTATAAATTCTAAAAAGGTTTCTTGGTAAGTCCAGGATCGAACACAGGGACTTAGTAATGTGAGTGTCTTGAATGCTTTAATGATCTTTTGCAGTGAAGTGTGAATTATATGTAATAATCGTATATGTGGTTTAACTACATTCAATCTAATAACTACAAAGATGGTGATGGTAAGGCGATGAATGTGATGTGATGTGTGGTGAAGTGTTGAATGCAATGGTCTAGACAATCACTAAGAGCAGAAGACAATGAAAGAGAAGGAAAATCAATTGATGAAGTTGGGTTAAGAAGATTGACTAACATTTTCTTGAGCAATTCATACCTAGGCATTCATGTGTGAACTTCTTGTAATGAATCCACCTCTTGGTGTTGAAAGCCACATTTACTCTATCTATAGAATGCATGTTGAGTTGATTTCACACTATAGATCTAACTTTATCTCTAAAGCTAATTGTTTTCTTGTTTAATGATGTCTAAGTTACTAGACTACGTTTTACCTGAACTCAATTAGGCATTGAACTAAACACATATTAAACTAGATATGATATAACTCAATTAGAAATAACTATAGGGGCAAAACGATAATTTTGGTCCAATTGTACTTACGAGCAATTTGTGAAGGGTCATTGCACTGTTGACTGGTTATATCCAATAGACACAGAAATATATCTGTACTGTGAAGAGTGCAACTGTCGGTCTTTAATGGAGTGACCGACAATTAATGGATGTTGAATAATTTAATTAAAGGAGTTTAGTTAATTATTCAAGTATCATTGTAGCTTCAATCTATAGGTCCATAAGGTCCCATCTGTAGCTTAACATGGATTTATGAGAATCGATTTTGGATTAATTTGAATTTTTCAAATTAATTGAGAGAATTAATTATATGTGATTAATTAATTTAACTTAATTTTATATGATATAACTAATATAATGTATTTGATACATTATAATATAAAGTTTAATTCAGAGGAAATAAATATTTGAATATGATTCAAATATTAATTATGTGAATTGGATTCATATAATTAAATTTAGTATAAAGAGGATTTATTGTGAACCCCGAATCCTAATTTCTCTACTTAAGTATGTTCCCTATTGAGACTAGTGTGGTGAGTAGGTTGATGTGGAAACTAGTATGTGATGGTAGAGAAAAGGGTGGAAAATTTGAAGAAAAGTGTGTATTTGGAAGCTTGACTTTTAGGGAAAAACTTGAAAAATTGGCTAAGTATAAACCTATATGATGGATGTGTTGGATGATGGATGTGTTGAAAGGGACCAATGCGTTGGAAGGGTTGTGCTGATGCGTTGGAAGGGTTGTTGGTGATGGCATGCGGTTGAAGGAAGAAAGATGGAGGTGACGCGTTGGAAGGCACAAGGGTAGGCAAGACATGCGTTGGAAGGCAGCCCATGCGTTGAGCGGTCGAAGCCAAGTGCCCTTGCCCAATTCGTCGAACGGCCAGCCAAGCGCCCCTGCCCATGCGCAGAGCGACCATGCCAAGCGCATAGCCCATGCGTCGAAGTGCCCTGCCAAGCATCAATGCGTTGACCACGGCCATACGCTGAGCAGCTATGCCAAACACACAACCCATGCGTCAAAGCGCCTTGCCAAGCATCAATGCGTCAAGCACGCCCATGCAACCGAGCAAGCGAGCAATGGCCAGTGCCTATGCAGCAAGTCCATGCGTCGAGTGGCTAGCGCCTATGCAGCACGCCCATGCGTCAGTCACCAGCGTCTATGCCAAGCGCTATGCACCCATGCCGATCAAGCCTTGCGGTGGTACCTAGTGAGCCATGCGTCAAGGATGAGTGGCCACCCTATGCGTTGGTGATGGCTGGCTCTTGCGATGGCTAAGTTGGGTTGCTAGGCATTGAGTAGTGGACTATGCGTTGAACATCCAAGAGTTGGACGTATATAAAGAATGAGATCACCTAAAAAAAGGTCATCAAACTATGTGTCTTCTTGGGAGGAAGCCTTAAACCTTAAGCATTTAAAGTGGTTGCATAAGAGGACATGCAATTTGAAACTCATGCGTTAGCTACATAGGAGAAAGACACTTGGATTGCGTTGATAAAAAAGATGTGGTAGTAGTATGAGGGAGAAACACTTGGACATGCATCCAAGTATGAGGTGTTGAATTTGGAGAAGGTATGGATGCCTATAAATAGGGCCAAAGACTTCATTTTTCAGATTACAACTCAAATTTCATTATAAAAGAGTGGGAAAGCTGAGTAAATATTGTGTTGAGAGCAAAATCCATGCGTTGATCATATAGTTTCAAAGAGGACGCAGTGGACAGTGAAGTTTGGAAACAACATCAATCTGGGACAAGAATTTCTCTCAAAATACTCATGCGTTTAGAGTGATTCTAAAGCCACCTGAAAGCTCTGAAAGTGTAGTTTTCAGGGTAGGGCTGCAGGAGAAAAATCTCAAAGGGATCGGGCTGAAAATGGAGAAGAAGGCAGAAGGGTCAGGCTGTAGGGTAAGCTTGGGCCAGTCTTGAAGATTTTGTGATTACGGCCGAATCACGAGAATTTCTTAGCTCAAATTTTAGGGTAAGCTTCCTGAGACATTTTAGAATATGTTTGTAGAAGGAAGTATCTCAAAATAAGGTATAGAACTATGAGTAATCTGAGCTGTAAATTGAATCTGGATTCTAGGGGTGAAAAAGGGAGCTCGAGGTAGAAAAGGAACTACTAGAGTGAAAAGTTCATAAGCGATCGAGGTGAGTGATTAAAACATTTGACTAAAACATTTGATTAAAGTGTTTTATTTACAATGTTTTACAGAAAGCATGTTTTAGAGAAGATTATTCTCATGCCAGCTAGTTTTACAAAGTGATTTCCTAGCAAACCATGAGTTTGTTTTAAACGTATGCATGTGTGGGAAGTTTGTTGAAAAGCTATTTGTATGTGTTAAATATACCCAGCATACGTTAGTATCTTTAAAGCCATGTTTTTATATGTGTTATACTTTACATGCTTTAAAGAGAAAGTCATTTATGACTAGTTTTACTTAAAACGCGATATCGAAGGACATTTGAGAAGATATTCGCCCAACTAGATACCGAAGGACATTTGAGAAGGTATCTATTGGTACTGAAGGACGTTTGAGAAGGTACCAAACCAATCGGATACTGAAGGACATTTGAGAAGGTATCCTAGTAGCTCGATACTAAAGGACATTTGAGAAGGTATCTGAGCAGAAGTACCTAAGGTATGACAGTACTTAGTATGACCACGTGCACGTAGGTAGATAGAGTCAGAGATTGAGCAAAAGGGTTCTCTCTTGACTAGCAGTTGGTGTTGGGATTATTTTTATCCACAGTGGGGTTATTCTCAACTGAGGAACAGTTTTAATGTTTTATGATTAAAACAGCTTTATATGCTTTATGCTTGGAAAATGTTTATACTGCAGTATAAGGTACTGTAGAAGCTTATATTTCAGTTTAAACTCTTTATTGAGACTTTTGCATGAGAATCAATTATCTTTCTTAAGTCACTCACTGGGCTAGCAAGCTCACCCCCGTTTTCAAATGTTTTCCTTCCCCACAGGTAGTGATCAAATCCTCAGAAGATAGCTCTGCATCTGCTCTGCCACTAAAGGATAAAGATATTGTAACCCATCTGTTAGGTGGGTATTGTAAATATTGTACACATGTTATAGTTGTTCATATAGGGACTAGGATTTTGGGCTTTGGGACTTGTGAATCTAGTGTTGTAATGAATCTAGACATGTTTTGTTTCTGAATTAAAAAATTTTTGGCCTAAAGACATTTTGCTGTATATGAGTTACATATTGGTATCAGAGTTATTCCGCAAGAGTTATTAGGCAGTAAGTGTCAACAAATGGGTTGATAACTGTTGTTAGTCACGCCCTTTCTCAGGATGAGAAGGTGGTCTAGGGCGGGGTGTGAGATTTATATTAAATACCATGCATTAATGAGAGAATTAAAACTATAGGTTATATTATATTTGATGCAATATTAAACTATAGGTTATGTGTTATATATGATATAACATATAGTTATCTATCTATCTATCTATCTATCTATCTATATATATATATATATATATATATTTTAAAATGTAAATTAATTTAATTTAATTTTAAATTTAAATTTAAAGGGAGGGAAATAACTTCCCTCCCCTTAATTCTTCCTTAAACTCACGTAGTAAGTGGGGACAGTTAGAGGGGTGACCATCATCTTCTTCACAGAAGATTTACATATTTTGTTTTTTGAGCACCCTTTTTTTTTGTTCCATAAATTATCACAAAAACTCTTCCTCTTTAATTTTTTTTTCTCTCTCTCACCTAAAACTTAGAGCCTACACACTCATGTGGATTCTCTGTCCAAAAGAGAATGCAGAGGTCTCACTTGTGGTGGTGGCCATTTTGGATCGTGACTGTTTGTAATCATCAAGGAGGGATTTTGTGAAGAAATTGGTTTCTTCAAGGGTAAGTCTGATCCAACCTTTCTCTCTATTTTTTTTAAAGAAGCATGCAATATTTTTATTTGTTATTGCATAAATTTTATTATACTGTAAATTTTCAATTATGTGAAAATAAAATTTGGGATTGATCCCACTTCCACAATGAACCTCAAGGTTCGTTCATGTAATTCATCAATGTCGTAAACTACTCATCTTACTGCTGAGATTGTCTCTTTGAATGAAGTTCCTCAGTTTGGCCTGTTTTCTCATCAATTGTCTTAGCTGGTGTACGACTTTATCTTGCTAGAGCTGAAGGTGGGCATGTTGCTCACCTCGTTGCTAGACAACTTCTCTTAATACCTTCATTTGATTCCCGAACGCTTTTTGATCGCGTTGAAAATAAAACTGTTGAAATGTCAAGCTTTGTTGGCGGCTTGAAACTTGGTCAAACGTGTCAAGGATAGGGTTGATGACGTGGTTGGTTATGAAGGCATAGAAATCATCTAATTTCTCCTCCCAAGATGCATCTCTGGTAGGCTGAGGAGGTTACAGATCATTTAAGTGCTTAAGAGGCAGCCATGTCTCACCAATAGGCGACAAGAGTTCTGGCTCTCGAAGAGGCGGCGAACTGCTTAATTTTTGGCTGGGAAATCGTGTTGCCACCTTTCACCAATCTTCTTCTTTTGGCTGAGGGGGCTGTGGGGAATGAGCTACTGGAGATTGTTGCATTGGTCGCTTAAACTTGACCGCCTCTGGCTGGTGCATTAAATTTGTCAATAATCTGCAGAGGACCGTGTAGGTGATAGTACCTTTGATGGGCTCATCCGATTCATTTGCTATATTAGGAATGGCTTTCAGACATAGCTTCATCGCCGTTGAAGGAAGGAAAATTTGTCCCCTTGACTTTTGATGCATGCCACGAATTTGGGTAGCCATAATGCTTCCTACATCCATAGGGATGCATAACATTATACAGTAAATGGTTATACCCTGTCTCGTGATTGAACTGTCGTGGTGAGTGGGCATCAACTTCCTCATGATGAAGTAAAGCCACACGTTAGCTTCAGGCGTGAGGCAATTTGAGGTCAAGGACAACAACCCTGTAGGCGATGAAGTCCATTCAACCCCAGGCTTTGCCACAACCTCCAACGCATGTTGCAGTTCTTCTTCCGTGGGGTTGTGCATTATGCAGTTCCCTTCGACATCGAGGTTATTGAGCATGGCAAGCCAATTCCAAATGAGAGGTTTAGGAGAGCTGCAATTTGGTTTTGGCATTTAGATCTTTAGGGATCAAAAGAACAAAAAGTTGGCATTATCTCAGTCATCATACATTGACAAGATGCTTGTCAAGTATTCAATGCAAAACTCCAAGAGAGATTTGCTACCATTCGGGCATAGAGTTTCTTTGTCTAAGGAATAACGTCCTAAGATACCTCAAGAAGTTGAGAAGATGAGATAGATCCTCTATACATTATTTGTTGGTAGCTTGTGTATGCGATATTAAGTACTAGACCTGACATCTCCTATTTTCAGACTGATAAGGATTTCAGGAAATCTACTTCAGGATCAGTGTTCACTCTTAACGGAGGGTCTGTAGTCTGAAGAAGCACCAAGCAAAGATGCATTACTAACTCCATAATGAAGGCAAAGTATGTAGTAGCTTGTGAAGCTGCCAAGGAGACTGTTTGGCTCAAAAAGTTCTTGATTGATCTAGAAGTAGTTCCAAACATTTCAAAGCCCATCACCCTTTATTGTGAAAATAGTGGTGTTGTGACTAATTCCAAGGAGCCTAGGAGTCACAAGTGCACAAAGTACATCAAGAGGAAGTATCATCTGATACGAGATATTGTTCATCGAGGGGACGTAATCATCACGCAGATAGCTTTGGCGCACAACATTGCTGATCCATTTACAAAGGTCCTTACAACTAAGGTGTTTGAGGGTCACCTGCAAAGTATAGGTCTATGGAACATGCCACATTTAGTCTAGGGCAAGTGGGAGATTTTGTACTTGACGCGTATTGTATATCCCAGTTTCTTGTTTTATGTGTACTTTTATATTAGTTTGAATTTTATGATGTACACCCCACTAGCTTTAGGGCAAGTGGGAGATTGTTAGAGTTGATGCCTAAATCTCGTGGGTTCTGTAGTTTGTAATTGTAATGTACATTTTTATTTAATAAAATAAGTAGCATTTTATTTGACATTTAGTAGAATTAACCCACAAAAACCAATAAACTAAGATCCAAGGTTATCTTCTATAACTTAGACATGTATGTGGAGACATA